>NC_035434.2:165739966-166039966 GCF_002127325.2 Helianthus annuus | reverse complement strand
TGGGGCGTTTTTATTAAAAAAAATTCAAAAATAACGCCCCATAACCCACTACACCCGGCGTTATAGGGCGTTTTAATCGAAAAAAAATCACCCCGGCGTTACAATTAAAACGCTTATTCGAAAAAAACTAACCAATCAACGGCTAGTTTGTGTAACGGCTAGTTTGATTTAATTTTTTTTAACCTTTTATATATATATATATATATACACAACCAAAACTCATTCACTTTCAACAAAAACAACCTCAAAAACTCTCTAAAAAACCCAACTATTTTTAAAAAAACTTGATGGATTCTCCTAGTTCTTCATCCATGGTAAATTTTTACTACAACGAGTATTTTGCGGATGGCGATGGTTCGACCGATGAGGAGCTTGAGCAAGAGGCGGTTACGAGTGCTTGTGAACTAGCGGTGAGATATGTCAAGCATTCTCGTCGGCCCCAAGCAGAAAAAAATAAAAGAGGTTATATTGAAAGAGACCGACGCGCGGCACACGATCGTTTAATGAAAGATTATTTTGATTAGGCGCTGACATTTTCGAACGAATTTTTTAGGCGTCGTTTCCGAATGAGTAAGCGGTTGTTTCTACGCATAGTCGATGACTTGGAAGCCAACTACGATTATTTTAAACAAAAACCGGATGCGAGAGGGGCACTTGGATTTACCGGTATCCAAAAGTGTACGTCGGCATTACGAATCCTTGCTTATGGTAACACTACCGACATCAACGACGAGTATCTGAAAATGGCGGAGAAAACAACACGAGACAGCTTGGAGCATTTTTGTCGAGGTACAATTCTTATACTTTACTTTTTTTTTTAAACGACGAGTATGTTTAGAATTTTTTTTTTGGAAGCTTATGTTTGTCTATATTTTTTTATAAAGGTATAATTGATGTGTACGGTGCACGTTATCTTAGAACGCCTACATGGGACGACCTTCAAAAGATCTACGAGGTATATAATGTTGAGCATGGTTTGCCTGGTATGATCGGGAGCATAGATTGCATGCATTGGCGTTGGGATAACTGCCCGACTGCATGGCGAGGCCAACACACACGTGGTGACCAAAAAGGACCCACTATTATTCTTCAGGCGGTTGCTTCACAAGACCTTTGGGTTTGGTCGGCTTACTTTGGTGTGGTCGGGTCATGCAATGATATCAATGTTTTTGAACAATCGTCGTTGTTAGAGGAGTGGATTTCTGGCAAAGCTCCAAAAGCGTCGTTTTACGCAAATGGAAACTACTACCCTCATGGATATTATTTGAGCGACGGAATTTATCCTAGGTATTCGATTTTCGTGAAGACGTATAGTGATCCTATTGATGAAAAAAGAGCATACTTTAAAAAGGTTCAAGAGTCTTCACGAAAAGACATTGAGAGATGCTTTGGGGTTCTTAAACAACGCTGGCAATACTTGAGAAATCCTTGTCGTGCATGGAGCAAGCAAAAAATGAGAGATTCTATGTACGCTTGTATAATCATGCACAACATGATTTTGGAAGACGAAGGAAAGGCGATATGCCAGAACTATGTGCCAGAAGCCGTTGAGGAGGAGCATCCACAGGCGACATTGGATGAAAGAGTGAGCAATGCGCGAGAGTTGCGTTACGAACCGTACCATTCCCAGTTAATGGTTGATTTGGTACACCACGCATGGTCGGTTCGGTATGTACTACCTGAGGGAGAGGAAGAAACGGAGGACGAGGAAGACGAAGTTGGTGAGGGTGAAGAAAGCGAAGACGAAAACTAGTGTTTTTTTTTTTAATTTAATAGGAGGTTTTTTTTTATTTCTACTATTGTATTTTTTTTTTAATTTAATGAAGTATTTAAGTTTAAAAAAAAATTGTGAAATGCTTGAATGGGGGTTATTGGCATAATGCCTCACTACGCCACTTTTGTTATAATGCCCCATCGCTGACTAGGACGCCACGTGTCAGATAGTGCCCCATGATGGAGGCATTATAACACATTACCACTACACATGGTCTTATAACAGATCCATCAACACCGACGGTCCAAGATTCAACACTTATCCGTATCCCGAATTGGTCTGACAAGTTTTCTTGCACGACAAGTCGTTAGCTCAACAAACATCACTTGCTACATATGGAAAAGACACGATTTTGCGATATTTGTTATTCACATTGTATAGAGATTAAAAGAATTTAAACAAACGTATGAAGTGTTATGTATCATTTCATTAATGATTAAAAATGAATAAAATATTATCAAAGTAAATGCTCAAAAATTAACCTATTTGAACATATTATTAATATTCATCAATTTTTTTTTTCATTAAAGCATTTGCCATGTTCCTATAGTTGCTCACAATATATAGGATAAATTCATAAACATACGAAATGGGTCAGAAGAACATCCTGAAAGAAAAACAATAATCAAATCATAATCGATGTAACTGAATTGATTGGGAAATTAACAGTTATATTAAGATTGTTTAGATAAACGATTTTTATGGTTTCGTTAGGGTTGACCGAATTATCCGAATATAACCAGCATTAAACCAACCTTAATACTTTTATGACAAAAGATCAAATACAAATAAAGTTATCGTACAAAACATACGAAAGGCATAGAAAAGTAAAAAAAAAAAAAAAACGTGTTGACATTTTCGTAATTATTTTATTCATAGAGTAATTATCTTAATGAACTAGTAGAGTAATTTTGAAATTTTATGTTGTTTGATGCACTTGTAGAGTAATTTTGAATTTTATGTTGTTTGATGAATTTGTAAACATGTCTATTATTTTTTTATGAACTGTTAGAGTAATTATGATGCATTTGTAGAGCAATAATGATGAACTGGTAGAGTAATTATGATATACTTGTAGAGTAATTTTGAATTGTATGTCGTTTGATGAACTTACAGAGTAATTATGTATGTTATGTTATTTTGATAAACGAGTAGAGTAATTATGATGCACTTGTAGAGTAATTCTGAATTACTAGTTGTTTGATGCAATTTTGAATGACTAGCTGTTTGATGCATTTGTAGAGTAATTTTGAATGATATCTTGTTGTAGTGTATTAATTATGAACTGGTAGAGTTATTATGATCCACTTGCAGGGTAATTTTGAATTGTATATTGTTTGATGAACTTGTAGAATAATTGTGTATGTTATGTTATTTTAAAAAACTAGAAGAGTAATTATGATACACCCGTAGAGTAATTTTGATAATTACTCTGCGAATAGAATAATTACGAAAAATGTCACCGCGTTTATTACTTTTCCACCTTATTCGTACGCTTTGTACGATAAGCTTATTTGTATGAGATCTTTACTCTACTTTTTATATATAATATATAGGGTAAAGTTCTTGTACAAATAATCTTAACATACTAAACATACAAATTGAAGGAAAACTCAAAAAGACAAGGTGGCATTTTTGTAATTATCAATAACTATCAAAGTTACTCTACAAATATACCTAAAAAACCCTAACCACTCCCCCCACCCCCCAAAAAAAACCTAAACCCCCCCCCCCCCACACCCCCCAAAAACCTAAAAAAAACCTACCCCCCCCCCCCCCCCAACCCCCCAAAAACCTAAAAAAAACCTAACCCCCCCCCCACCCCCCAAAAACCTAAAAAAAAACCTAACCCCCCCCCCACCCCCAAAAACCTAAAAAAACCTAACCCTCCTCCCCCACCCCCAAAAACCTAAAAAAAACCTAACCCCCCCCCCCCACCCAATCTAAAATGCTAAAAACTAAACCCCCCAAAAAACCTAAAAAAATAAAAAAAAAAACACACAAATTATTTTATTTTTTTTTTAAACATTTTTTATTAAAAAATCGCTACTTTTAGTAGCAGCCAAAAAATAAAAAAAAAAATTTTTTTTTTTGCTAACGAAATGTAGCGATTTTTTAATAAAAAATGTTAAAAAAAAATTGTGTTTTTTTAGGTATTTTTTGTTGTAACTTTGATAGTTGGTGGTAATTACAAAAAATGCCACCTTGTCTTTTTGGGTTTTCCTTCAATTTGTATGTTTAGTATGTTAAGATTATTTGTATTTGATCTTTTGCCATAATATATATATCGTAAAAGTCTAACAATATTTTTCTAGAAAACAAAATTAGTTGTTATTTGTTTTTCTTTTATCTTTAATCTAAGATATTATGAATTTATTTATTAAAATTAGTTTGAATCCACATGCGTGTATTAAATCACCCAACCCATGTTTTTCAATAACTGAATTTACGGAATCATATATAGGAGTAGGATCAAATACAAACCTCATATATAATCAAAACTCATAGGTTATGAAGATTTAAAGCCAAAATATCATTTAGAGTCGACGAAATTGTATATAATCAAAACTGATAAGTTATGAAGATTTAAAGCCAAACTCGTATATATGGTGTGCAATTAAACAAACTCGCAATTTTTTGTTTTATTTTTAACGTTATGTCTATTATTGTTTTTGATTGACCTCGCAATTTTTTTAAAGCGAGCCTTCATGAGTTCATGCATAACATATACAACCCTTATACTAAATACAAGTGTTATAGATTTTTAACCCACTAAAAATTAAGATATTAGTCCATATTGTTATATAAAAAAACAAGAAATCCAAAATGTGTTTTACCAATTGAAAGTCCATTTTGCCAAATTAAAGCCCATTTACTATTTACCATTTACCCTTTACTAATTACCATTTACCTTCACTAATAATTCTAAATTAGTGATTTGTAAAGAAACGTAAAATTTCATCCCTAACCTCACGGTACTCATTGACCAACCGTCTAGCACGGTTGTTCTATCTATTTGATTATTCATTGACCAAAATCTTTGCTCTAAACTAAAATCAATCTCAATGATTGGTCTTTGTCCCACGGTACTCATGGATCACAATCAACCACAACGTTTGCTCATGCGGACATGCGATTTTGCTTTTGCTTCTATGGACTACACGTTCGACGATTGGACTTGGCGTTTAGCTTCCGCGCAATGCCGACTATTAGTTTTTAGGTATGTTAATCTTTTGTTAACTTGAATAATGAAAATTGAAGTTTATATGTTTTCATGTTTGATTTCTTATTTGCTTTACTAAGTTGAGTTTTTTTTTTTATTGAAATTTGGATTGTTGAAAGTTTGAAAGTTGAATTATCATTTTATTTTTAGGTGATTTGTGTTGTTTGAAACTTGTTACTTGTTAGCTATTGATTTTTGTTGATTCGTTTTAGGTAACAAACTAACATGGAGTGATTTTTTATGGACAAAAAGTCATAAAACTTTTTTTTTTAAGTGTTCATTTTAAAAAATACTTTTAATAATTTGGATGAGATCTTCAGGATCGTATTGAACGGAAATAAAAAAAGATGAAATTAGATGAGCATATCTAATTATAAGTCTATGCCAACAAACAATTCTTGTATTTGTTACATCGAAAACAGTTCTTGAGGAACAATCGTTTCCAGAAGATGAAAATATGCAGAAACTAGAAAGCAATAGTAGAACATGATTTACGAGAAGGGCAATTCGGTCATTTTATATGTAATTATGTTAAATAGAAAGGCAATCCGGCCATATAAAATGACCGAATTGCCCTTCTTGTTAACATAAATAATGGATGAAGTTAACCCAATGAACTAAAATGGCAACGATGAAATATTTTTAGACCCACAGGCGAAAAATGAAACATTTAGACTAAACTGGCAAACTAACGCAAACCACAGGGACTAAAATGGCATTTAACTATTTTTTAAATCTTAAACATTCTAGTTGTTTTGACAATTTTGGTTTTCTATAAACTTTTATAAAACCAGGATTTTCCTATAAACTTGATAAAAGTTTCACATAATAATTGATGTATATTTGTTTTTATAACAAAAGAACGATAAAATTATTGCTAATCATTGTTTAGCAAATGTGTAATTTAAACCATAGACATTTAAGTATTCACGGAATTTTTGCAACGATAAGTGTCACGCAATGTTCCATGCTTAAACCATTTGTGAAAACGTGTACTTCACAAAGACCTAATTATTGTGTTTTGGCTGGTTTAGCAAACCCATCCAACTCAATCCGGTTGGTTTCGAAATGGTGTCGATCCCTTGAAAAAACCGAACAATATTCGATTGAACGTCAATGATGGTACTGATAATAGGAACCTGTTAATGTATTCGCTTTTATGGTTTTTGATCAGTTTAAAACACTTTTTGATATCTTTTGGACATATCTCGATTTTATTTACTAATTTTTTAGGTTGCTATATCGAGTGCCAGTACCAAAAGAACGAAACTAATACCAACCGAATTCCCGCCGAGTAGCGCGGGGAAATTCCACTATTTTCCTTTGTATAACATAAATCATCAGTTTGATGTATGTTCAATTTAATTTATTAATCTGAAGTTATGATTTTATTTATAATATTAACATGAATAAGTGTTTTTACAAGTTTAATGACTGACAAGACTTGGTTCCAAAATACAACATACTTTGAATTGCTTCTTATAACTTTTTAACATAACAAAACTAGATTCATGCTCGTTTTGATACGGTTATATGTTAGATTTCATCTCAACTTTTGATAAACCGTGAATTTAGTCCGACTGCGACACATTTGGTCCTCGACACTAACATGAATCGTGATGTCAAAAATTACGGTTCAGCTTAAGATTTAAACAAAAACCCCAACTACTACACCCGAGTTCCCTTCTTCCTTACTTCTCTCGCCTCAACCGTTAAGACACTCTAACCATGTATAATTTCATATACAAAGAAAAAGGGAATATTGGATTTTAATAATCCCAACTATTCGCAGTTGGCCGCCAACAGTTCCAACTTAAAAAATAACAATGGGCAATCCCAACTATTAACATATTGGCCTCCAATGGACCCTGACTAACAGAACCCTAACTCCGTTAGTCTCCGGCTACTGGAAAAGCGTTTTTTGGCCCAAAAAAAGGTTCTTAAAGGTTCGATTTAAGGTTACAAAGAGGTTTAGAACGAAAAATGATGAGTTTTCCGGCTAAAAGTTGAGTTTTCCAGGCAAAAAGAAGTTTTCCGGCGAAAAAGGAATTTTCTGGCGACCTCAATAATTGGGGCTTTTACTAGAAAGGGGTTCCTAAAAGTCGGGTAATAAGGTTACAAAGAGGTTTGGGATGAAAATGTTTAGTTTTCTGGCCAAAAAAGAGTTTTCCGGACAAAAACGTTTTTTCCAGAGACTAACGGCGTTAGGGTTCTATTAGTCAGGGTCCATTGGAGACCAATATGTTAATAGCTGGGACTGCCAGTTGTTATTTTTAAGTTGGGACTGTTGGCGACCAACTGCGAATAGTTGAGATTATTAAAATCCAATATTCCAAGAAAAAACAAAAGTTGTTTCATGCTATGTGAAATGAAGACCGCGTTTACAAAGGGGGGGGGGGGTGAAACGTTGTAAAATAATACACCCGCAAGGATCATTTGTGTGAATTTTCATACATGAGGGACCAAACTCGTGATAATAGATAAACCACAAGAATCATCCCCGTAAATTTTCATTGTCAGGGGTCATTTACATAAATTTTGAACAAACCACATATAGTTTCTGTCTAGTTTGGTTTATGTTAAGTTAGGGGCTGTTTGTTTACCTCTTAATGAGATTCTTAATGGTTCAGACCTCTTACTTGGTTCAGCACTTAATGGTTCAGATTGTTTGTTTCGTGAGCAGATGTCTGAATGGTTCAGACATTTGCCTCTGAATGGTTAAGTATTATACAGAGTCTGAATGGTTAAGACCTCTAATCTGAATTGGTCAGACATTTGCCTCTGAAGGGTTAAGCATTATAGGCTTTTAATGGTTCAGATCTCATACTGATTCAGCACTTAGTGGTTCAGACCTCTTATTGGTTCAGCACTTAACCATTCAGAAGTTGCCAAACAGCCCCTTAGTTTTGGAGTACATTACATAAATTGTCTTTTGCGGTTCGTTGTAAATCATAAAACTTATTTCTGTAATTCATTTATTACGAAACGGCCCCTCTGGTTTGCACATGTTACTGATTTAGTCCCGGCCAAAAGCAGTATAACCAGGATTAAATCTTCATCGCCAACTATTTATATTTCCTTTATTCAACCTGTGTAATACGCAGGTTTTTAACCTAGCACTCATAGATAAGTGTTTCTTGAAATTTCACCATAATGAACTATTTAACAAAAAATAATAACAAACAAGGATGTGTACATACCAGTGTTGTATTGTGACCACAAAACACAAAAAGAAATAAAGATTAGATCTCGAACTTGGCCGATTCTATTACTACTTTCACGGTTTCCATCCTGCACATTCGAAACAAAAACGATTCAACAATGCACAAGATAGAATATCGAAAACTACGGTCTATCAACATAAACTAGGTAGTTAAAGGCGCACGCCTTCGACAATTTTGGACATAAATACCATTTTTATATTATAACTAAAAGGGGAATTGGCCTGTAATAATCCCACCTAGACCTTATTGGCCATTAATAATCCCACCTCAAAATATTCCCCCCACCAGTCCCATCTTTCACTTATTTTTCCTACAATGGTCCCCCGTTAAAAAAACTTAACGGAGTTAATCTTTTTTTCCAAATTACAAACAGATTTTTTAGGGCTTTTGATCAGAACGATGAGAACGATGATACGAGTCCATTGATGTAAAACTTACTTCGAAATGGTGCTCCAAGTGACTTGATTTTGGTTAATTGGAAATTTAAACACCCGAATTGAAGCGCCGTTTTCATCGTTTGGAGCACCGTTTCGAGGCAAGTTTTACATCAATGGACTCGTATCGTCGTTCTAATCAAAAGCCCTAAAAAATCTGTTTGTAATTTGGAAAAAAGCTTAACTCCGTTAAGTTTTTTTAACGGGGGACCATTGTATTGTAGGAAAAATAGGTGAAAGGTAGGACTGGTGGGGGGAATATTCTGAGGTGGGATTATTAATGGCCGATAAGGTCTAGGTGGGATTATTACAGGTCATTTTCCCTAACTAAAACGGATGGATTACTTCACATACCTTGACATGAATCCTCTTCAAAGAAGTCGATTTTTTAGTTAGCAAATACATTCAGCCTTACTTGAGCAGTAACGTCAGGATGAAGCTTTAATTCAGCTATATACTCCCCTGTTTCTCGGATCTCGGGTAACGAAACAATTCTTTTGTCGATGTCCCTACAAAAAAAAATAATGAAAATTAAAATTAAGATTTTTATTAGAGAGAAAAAAGATCATCGTCCAAGAAGCTGAAAACACAGAACTTGTGAACCAAACTCTGGACTGGTTAATGTTTGTGGTGGCAGTTTATTAGCATTTGTAAGTAAAGCTGCAAACGAACCAAAAGTTTGGCGAACAGTTCGTGAACCGTTCGGCTGGAAGTTCATTTTTGTTCGTTTTTTTATTAAACAAACGGACACGAACAAGAAATTTTGTTCGTTTAGTTAAATGAACGATCATGAACAGAGGCTGCGTTCGTTCATTGATGTTCGTGAACGTTCGGTAACGTGTTCGTTTGTGTTCGACAGTTCATTAGTGTTTTTAGTTTTTTTATCTTATCTAGATACTTCAAAATTCTGACAAATAAATTATTTAATAAGTGTCAGTGTATTATATATTATGTTCATGAACGCTTGTTTGTGTTCGTTTGTTTCCATTTGTGTTCATCAACGTTCGTTTTCGATCGTTGCCTAAAATTAACAAACAAACACAAACGAACACGAACAAGTTCATTTCCTTAACAAACAAACACGAACATAAAATCTCGTTCGGTAAGTGTTCATGAACAGTTCGTGAACACGTATATCTCTTAACATACAAACACTTGTTCGTGTTCGTTCGGTTCGTTTGCAGCCCTACTCATAAGAAAAGAATAACTGGTATTTGCAAATGTAACTGAAAGTGGACTTAGGACAAGTGTTTTAAATAATTATAGACCAAAAATATTACCGTTGAAGTTGTGCCTTAATTATATCAACAAGATCTTGAGCGGTAACACTGCAAGCAATAAGATGCATTAGAAGCAAGTTCAAAGAGGAAACAATAAGAGTAAATTATAAAAATCGTCCTTTATGTATGTCACTTATTGCAAACTGTGTCCTTTGTCTTCAATAATTACAGAAAACGTACTCGATGTTTGCAAACCCTTGCAAGTTATGTCCTTTAGCCCTAACTCGGTTATTTTTTTGTGGTTAAATCTGACCAAATGGACCCCACATGAGGGTATTTTTGTGGTTAAATCTGAACAAATGGACCTCACATGAGAGTAAAATGACCAAAATACCCTCATGTGGGGTCCATTTGGTCAGATTTAACCACAAAAAATTAACTGAGTTAGGGCTAAAGGACATAACTTGCAAGGGTTTGCAAACATCGAGTACGTTTTCTACGTTTTCTGTAATTATTGAAGACAAAGGACACAATTTGCAATAAGTGACATACATAAAGGACGATTTTTGTAATTTACTCAAAAAATAATAATCAAATTGCTCAATGAATTCTATATAGTTTCGAACCTTCCAAAAATCAGTTTTCCTTTCCCGCCCTTACGCTTCACCTTAAAAGCTCCAACAGTTTCGAAAATCCGAGCAAGTTGTAGAGCCTCTTCTTTTACCTAAGAAACAAAATGAAAATTTCAATCTATTGTGACTGCAAAGATCGAACATGATCTAGAACTTTAAATGTTCATAACATATAATAAGAGTAAAATGCCATTTTTGTCCCTGAGGTTTGGCCACT
Organism: Helianthus annuus; assembly: GCF_002127325.2. Taxonomy (NCBI): domain Eukaryota; kingdom Viridiplantae; phylum Streptophyta; class Magnoliopsida; order Asterales; family Asteraceae; genus Helianthus; species Helianthus annuus. The sequence continues at coordinate 166,029,242 of NC_035434.2, read as the reverse complement.
TTTGCGACTTTCGTCCCTGATGTGCCAGTTTTATCCAAAAAGTTTGAAATCTTGTCGTTTTCATCCCCGAGGACCATTTTTCGAGGATGAAAATGGCAAAAAAAAAAGGTGAAGGACTGCAATGCACAAAAAAGTCGTTTTAGATGAAATAGGCAAATATGCCCAAACCTCAGGGCATAGTTGTTAATGGCGAATAGCGACAAATAGCGATAAGGTACCTATATGCTACGTAGCGATAAATAGCTGCCGCTATTTTATAAAGAGCGATACACTAGAAAAAAAATGTAATTTTTTTATGTATATTATATCAAAATACCCTGGTATAGACGTTATTTTAGATGTATATTTAACAAAAACCTAAAATCCAACAATTTTATAGCTATATTTAAGCGCTATTTATATTTTTAAAAAACTGAAATCCCGCTATTTATGGCTACATACCCTATAGTGAAATTCGACCTATACGCTACGCTATTCGCTATAGCGAATTAGCGACCGCTATTGACAACTATGCCTCAGGGACGATTTTGGAAATTTACTCTATAATTAATATTAATATTTGATATATATGGTAGGCTTTTGAGTGAGAAACAAGGGTGACGAATCAAAGGAGCCTGTTAATACCCGTTTCTTTTCAGCCTCAATTCTCTCTTCTTCAACTTTCATTTCCCTGAACGCCGAACAAAAGAAGATAATAAGGAAAGATAAAAACAATTCACATGTGTTAGCGTTAAACATGAAACCTGAGAAATATAATACAATTGTTTATTCATATGAGCCGTATGATAGGATGAAAAGTGATCAAACGGGCCATATGTATGACAGCGCAAAAAAGGTCATATGCAGGGGCGTAGCTTAAGAGGGGCCGGGAGGGGCGCCCAACCCCCCGAACTTTCCGCTCAGTAGTGTTATATATGTAGTTTTCTTATAGAAATTTTTGGGTATATACGTTTTCGACCCCCCGGTTCTATTGAAAATTTTGGGTATATACGTTTTCGACCCCCCGTTTTCATGGTCAAGCTTCGCCACTGGTCATATGGGTTGTACGACAGCCATATCATACGACATGTATGATGTGTTTGACTAACAAAGAAATGTCATATTTGAGCACTAACAAAGTCGTACACGCCCGTATGAGTGTATGACTTTTCGCCCCGCCATACGGCATACCAACGTATTATATGGCGAAAAAGGTCCTATTGCGCGTATGATGTGACAGACTGGTTAGTGTACACTATTCGAATGTCAAACAAATTCCAACGTTTTTTCTAACAGACATTTTCACAAACAGTTGGCAGGCATCATATACAACATCACTAATTGACCTATAAAACAACTTATTTGAACATAAATACACGAAAAACAATCGCTAAATTTCAACATTACTTGAGAAGAACTGGAGTAACAATCCGAGCTTTTCCAGTAGGATGCAAAAAGTTCCTATAAAACCCAGCTTTAACATCCAAAAGTTGCCCTTTCTTCCCCACATCAGTAACATCCTCAATCAAAATAATCTACACCCACAACACCAAACAAGCCAATCAACACTTACCCACAAACCAATTCCCCGAAATCATCATCAAAATGTGCATAATTTAACCGTACCTTTCGTGTTTTCTTGGCTTTCTTTTGAGCCAAAACCAGAAAGGTTGAAGATTTATCGGAAATCTTGGTGGTGCCTTCGTTGGTGGTTCTTGTTAAAGTGCGGTTGTTGAGCCAAGAAGATGAGTTCCATGACAGAGTTACTGCTGGAGAAGCCATTGATGGTTGATGATTTTATCTTATCTTGTTGTGATGATGTTTGAGAATGTTGGTGTGTTTTAAGTTGTATTCTTTTGTGAAGTTACTTATCACCCCCTTGAGAAAAGGGTTTAATTACATTGTAGAATCTAACATTTTAGATTTGATTTTAGGCTAAATTTCACGTATTTCGTATTGTCCTTTATTTTAATACAATTTTTCAGGCGGTGTTCTTTGGCAAAAAAAGTAACGAGTTTTGTACTTAATGTTTTAAAATCTTACACGTTACATTCTTTGACGCTAACCAAGTTAATTTTTTTGTTAATATATGCTATGTTATTCCTATAAATTTTCAAAGATATATAAAAATAAGAGAAAAATGCCCGGATAGTCCCTGTGATTTCGTCTTTTTTCACCTATAGTCCCCAACTTTCTAAAATTACCTGAATAGTCCCCAAGTTTTCAATTTTTGTTCCCGGATAGTCCCTGGCGCGGATGGGGGTTAGTTTTCTCAGTTAAGTTAGTGTGAATTGACAAAAATACCCTTATTTGTAATTTTGTTTGTAGCATTAAAATCTAACCCTTCTTCTCCAATCAACCTTACATCACTGTTGCTTCTCAAAATTTCTTACATTCACCGGAATTCATGGCTTCCTCTTTGCTCCGCCGCACAACCTCCCTCCTCCGTTTCCGTCCACCGCCTCTCTCTGCATATCGTCTCCACAACACACGTCAGCACTCGGTGAACAACACCATAGCCACCAACATCAACTAAAACCACCACCACCCTCCACCGGAGAACCACCTCCACCGCCACCGCCACCATCACCACTCAGCCACCACCACCATCACCATTTCCAAAACCACCAAACTGCTACTGCAAGAAACAATAATAGGGCCCCGTCAATACTCGTAGGTGACGATGACGATTATGATTTTGAAACCCAAACAGTAGTCTGAAGATCGGGATTCCGTTCTGAAATTGATGCGGCTCCGGCGAGGATCTATTTCATTGAGGTCAAAGCTTTAAAGTCGTTGCCCTCAGCCCTTGTTGCTGGTGTCGTGTCGTGCTGCTGCTGCTGTATATTTTGTTATTGGATCTGATGCAAAATTGACACTTGCTATTTATCAGTTGTCTTCCTCACCTAACAGTACTCTAAACAACACTAGGATTTATACCAACATTCATTGTATCTTCATAATTTATAAGAATTGTGTGTTGATTTAATGGAGTTGCTGATGATGAAGAAGAGGTGAGGTTGGGGGTGGAGGGAAAGTTTTTTTTAATTACCTCTGTGATGGTGGAGGGTGGAGGAGGGTGATGGTGGGTGGAGGTTGAAGATGAAGTGTGGTGGTGGGGTTTTATAAATAAAAATGAAGAAGATGCCCGGATAGTCCCTGTGGTTTGGCCTTTTAAGGAAAGGGTATTTTTGACATTTCACACCATCTTAACAGAGAAAACAAACTGAAGTTAGACCCAGGGACTATCCGGGAACAAAAATTGAAAACTTGGGGACTATTCAGATAATTTTAGAAAGTTGGGGACTATAGGTGAAAAAAGACGAAACCACAGGGACTATCCAGGCATTTTTCTCTAAAAATAATCTATTAACTTCACATAAAATTATCTTTACATTTATATAAATAAATATTCTTTATATGGAGATATTAATAAATGATAAGACTTATAATCTATACTATATAATAAAAGAAACTTGTTTTGGGACACTTGTCATTCTCTCATTTAATTGATTAAAATTATTAATAATACTAAAAATAATAATATTTAATCTAAATTAATTACATATATTAGAAGTGATTTCTGCCAAAATCAAAACAAACCATAAAACCGAAACTCATGATGATAACTAACTTCACCAAAATATATTTACGTACTTTTGCCGCGTGACGACAAACTTTTTACCAAAAAATGTTGTTAGCCCAGGTACCGTTAAAGGCCTCACAAAGGAAAATCTCCCCTAACCCAAATTTTAGCACTGATAATCACAACAAAGCAGTGTTTTAAAAACCGGTAAATACCGGCCGGTTATACCGGTATTACCGTTTCCAGATGTAAATCCGGTACGAAACACCCCGGTAAATAAGTGAAACGGCATAAGGTTTGTACCGGCGGTAAAATCCGGTATACCGGTTTAAAACGTAATACCGGTATGGGCCATAGTTATTTTAGTTTGGGTTATTACTTATTTTTATTATATATGTTACTTATCTAACATAATTTTTATATATTATGATTATTCGTAACTAAAAGTTCTTATTTAATATTGTATGAAACGAAAATAGTTGATGTATTCAACACTCAAATGGCTTAAACATATCGTACACTTTCATTTAAAAGAGCTTGTTGGAAAATTGAATGATTTTCAATTATCTTTTGAATTATTTTTTATTATGGATTTACTTTTGGATCATCTTTTAATATGTAATCATGCATTTTTGGATTAACTTTTGAGTTGATGTTGTAATTTACGAAATTATTGAGGTAGCTAGTCAACCCGGTTGAACCGCTCGGTACAACCCGATTCAACCGGTTGAACCATTTTTTAGCCTAATCCGGTTTGATTTAAAAACCGGTTTTTAAAACATTGCAACAAAGTAATTTTGTAACTCTCAACTTTATGTTTGGGTGTTTGTACAACTTTTATGTAGTTATAGTCAGATGCTATTATAAAAAGTAATACAAATTCTTATTATTAATAATATTTAATCAAATCTAAAATCTAATCTAATATAAATTTTTATTATTAATAATATTTAATCAAATCTAATAAGAATTCATACGAATCCCAAAGTTGATATTAACTTTCAAATAATTAAAAAAAATCCGCCTAACATCACAAATGTTTCTGTTAAATTCGATTAATTAATTTGTTCAACAATCACTATTATCTTTATCATTCAGTACGGTTAACCAATTTATCATAATACAACCTCCCATCAATTCAATCATGTGATTTTTTAATCTTATATTAACTAAAGAGAAAAATGTCGGGATAGTCCCTGTGGTTTCGCCTTTTTTCACCTATAGTCCCCAACTTTCTAAAACTACCTGAATAGTCCCCAAGTTTTCATTTTTTGTTCCCGGATAGTCCCTGGGTCTAACTTCAGTTACCTTTCTCTGTTAAAATGATGTGAAATGACAAAAATACCCTTTCCTTAAAAGGCCAAACCATAGGGACTATCCGGGCATCTTATTCATTTTTATTTATAAAACCCCACCACCACACTTCATCTTCAACCTCCACCCACCATCACCCTCATCCACCCTCCACCATCAACCCGAGCCGGAACCGAACCAAGTTGCACCAAGACCTAAACTGAACCGAATCACCACTCAAGCCGGAGTCACCACCACTGCAACGAATTGAACAAAAATGACTAAAATGAAACTGACCGGAGGCTGAACCGAGTAAACTCAAAACTAAAACCTGAACCAAGACTAACCTGCACCGGAATCACTTGTCAGAAACTGAACCGAGACTCGAACTGGAACCGAACATTGAATCTGATCCGAGTAGAAACTGAACCTAGTATCAAACCGAGACACGAGCTGAGACTCCAAACCTGGACCGACGAGACCCTGAGTGGAACTAGATGAAACCAAAACTTGAAGCCCGTACGAACCAAAGCCGCCGCGAGCGGCGCTGCTGTTGCCGGAACGCCACCACCGTCTACCATCGTCGTCTCCATCGACTACCACTATCGACACCACCTGTAAATCACGTAAGGAACCAGAAAAGGGGTGGATCCAAAAGGATCTAATGAAAAACGAGATGAAGAAGATGACGAGTTCAAATGTTACCGGAGTGAACCTGTTGAAACGCGGCTGCCGGAGCTGAAAGTGTCATCCCCGCAGCTCGAATCGGAAAACCGATGCTGGAAAAGGTCTCGGGAGGTGCGGTTTAAGGGGGTACACCCTGGTTCCACCAGGAAAAACGGCCGAAAAACCCTGGTTCCACCGTGAGTCGCCAGACTTCCGCCAGAATTGGAGAGGGAGAGAGAGAGAGGGTGATGGTGGAGGGTGGAGGAGGGTGATGGTGGGTGGAGGTTGAAGATGAAGTGTGGTGGTGGGGTTTTATAAATAAAAAGAGAAAAATGCTCGGATAGTCCCTGTGGTTTGGCCTTTTAAGAAAATGGTATTTTTGTCATTTCACATCATTTTAACAGAGAAAAGTAACTGAAGTTAGACCCAGGGACTATCCGGGAACAAAAAATGAAAACTTGGGGACTATTCAGGTAGTTTTAGAAAGTTGGGGACTATAGGTGAAAAAAGGCGAAACCACAGAGACTATCCGGGCATTTTTCTCTTAACTAAATAAATAAAGATTAATATTCAATCTTATCCTACTTTAAATATTAAAAAATCCGTTAGTTCAGATTAATATTCAATCTTATCCTACTTTAAATATAAAAAAATCCGTTAGTTTTTTTAAATATATATTTTTTTATTATTTGGTATATAAAATCATATTTATTCAACCCATGTAATACACGGGGGTTTTTAAAAATATATTTTTTTTTATTTGGTAAACAATGTTACATTTATTCAACCCATACAATACATATGGTTCTTATATACATATAACTTATTTTATTATTTAATATATAAAATTAAATTTCTTCAACCTGTGCAATAAAGGAGACTTTTAAAGAGATAATGTTTTATTATTTAGTATATAAAATTTATTTATTCAACCCGTGTAATACACGGGGTTATAACCTAGTTAAAGATATTCATTAGATATAGATATTAACAAAATGAAAATGAAAAGACTAAAATTTAAATTCGTCTTATAATTAAACATGGGTGGGGTTCGGCTAGAAAGTCCGAATTTCCTAAAAAGTGTAAAAAGTCATAAAACACTCTAATTTCAGCCATAAAACACAACTAAAACCCACAAATAACAGAGTGGAAATTACTAAAACACCATATTCAAACCATAATAGTGCATAAAAACTTAAAACACACAATCGTAGAACTATGAATATAAAACACAACATGCTAATCAACATAAAACACAATAATATTTGTTATTCGCTAATCAGAGCCTCATCATCCAAAACACAAAACACAACCCACATATATGATGTATTATTAATCTTCATTTTGTTATTTGTGGGTTTTTGGTGTGTTTTATGGTTGACAATTTGATGTTTTATGACTTTCTACACTTTTTAGGAAATTTGGACTTTCTAGCCAACTCCTAGCCATAGAGTGGGGATCCTACGGAAAGTGTGTTTTTCCTAAAAAGTGTAAAAAGTCATAAAACACAATAATTTCAGGCATAAAACACACCTAAAACTCACAAATAATACAATGAATATTACTAAAACACCATATTCAAACTTTAATAGTCCATAAAAACTTCAAACACACCATCGTAGAACTATGAATATAAAACACACAATGCTAAACAACATAAAACACAGTAATATTTGTCATTCCATAATCAGAGCCTTAACATCTAAAACACAACACAAAACCCACATACATGATGTTTTAGTAATCTTCATCATATTATTTGTGGGTTTTTGGTGTGTTTTATGGTTGACATTATGGTGTTTCATGACTTTTTACACTTTTTAGGAAATTTGGACTTTCTGGCCAACTCCTAGCGATATATATATAAATATTAATAATGATAACACTAGAACAGACAACAAATTTAAATTCGTCATCTATACCTTTAAACGATATTTTATTCCTAGAAATTTTCAAATATATATAAAAATAACATATTAACTTCATATAAAATTATCTGCAAATTATATAAATACATTTGATTCTTCATTATTCTCCACCGGTTTTTTTTTTAATTCCTCTCATACTCCCTTATTTAAATCTATTATTCCTACATAATTTTGTGTGTTCTTTTAGCTAAGAAACATCTAAATAATCATATATCTCTTTATTCATGCATATTAAATTAGATCAGATATTAGTTGGTATATAATATATATATCCATATAATAAATACAAATGGATTGTTTGTCATATAGTAAAATCAATATATATTATTTAGTATAATGGCTTATTTATTAATATTAATTTCAGTGATTATTGCTATATAATTATTTTTTTTCTTTTTCGCTTATCTCTTATTTATTTAATATTTCTTTTCTTAACTATTTCTTTTGTTTTTCTACTTTTAATAATTATTTAATATTTCACTACTTCATCCACGTGTAACACACAAGTTTCTAACCTTGTAATAAATAAAAAAATAAAATAAAATGTTATAAAAACTATAAGCACATCAAAGTTCATTTAAATACATGTGTTTATTCAATCCGTGCAATGCATGGGTTATTAAAGATGTAAAATTTTTATTACGTAGTATATAAAATTAACACATAGGTTCTAACCTAGTAATATTATATAATGATTGATTATATAATCATAAACCAAGCCCCTTACCATTACACCCCTCATAACACATCACCTAAGTATCTTATTAGAACATGAGTCCCTACTTGACCTATATCAACACATGTAAAAATTGCCAAAGTTGAGATCAATAGCTTAAGAATAGAAGTGTAAAATCTACGCTAGCTTTTAGCAATTGAAAACACTGCTAACTTGCTAAGTTAATTTCAAGACTTGTTGGGAAAGAAAAAGATTAGAAGACAGTGGGATAGAAAAGGATGAAGAATAATAGTGAGAGATAAATACTATTAAAAGACTTAAGAATATGAATATTAACCATAAGACTATTTTTTATAGTTAGAACCACTTGCTACTTGTGTACTGTACTAAAAAAAATTATAAATAAATACATAACAAAATGTGGTTTCTAGTAAATTGTGTTATACCCCACCAACATTGATAGCCACACGGTCAACTCACTAAGTCAAACACGATATTCGTATTCGAGGTCAAGTAATGGTGATGGGTTTAAGAATAGTTCGACACCTGTTAACCAACTCATCAAAACCGAACCGTTAAAACAACATAAGCTGCCGATTTGATGACCGACTCAACCCGGTCAGTTTTGTGTTACGGGTAAAGGATCAGTGGCTAAGATAGCAGTGGATGGAAAGGTCTGTCAAGAGTCAGTGGATCAAGCAGCAGGGGATTGAGGGTTAGTTCACAACAGTGGATTGGGTAGAGAACGTCAGGGGTTAGCTAACAGTGGATTAGTCAACAGGGGTTAGTTAGCAGGGGTAGTTAGCAGTGGATTAGCAACAGAAGTTGTTAGTTAGTTAGACCGTTATAGGGGTAGTTAGTTAACAGTTGTAAGGTGGTTAGGAGTTGGGTTATAAAAGAGATGCGTTGTAATAGAATAGGGTATCTTGTGAAATAATAATCAGTTCCCCTCCTAAATTCTCTGTTAACCACCATTAACGTACTTTCGGAGCTTATTCGAACGTTGAGTTCCCTGAGCGTTAATAGAACTTGACCATTGTTAATCAATCTCAAGTTCATTCAATTTCAATCCTTATCATTGGTATCAGAGCTGTCTATCCTCGGACACTCTTGATTCAATTCAAACACGAACCCTAATTCAGCCAATTAGGGAAAATTTGCAGCATTCAATTTTGAATTCTGAATTCAATCATTGTTTCGGTTGAATTCCTTCATTTGACGTCCGTTTAATTCAATTCCCATTGATCTTTGTTCAGATCAATTTCCTAAATCAAAATGACGAAGAGACATGGTCATATTGATGCTGATGATGCTGAAAGCAGTCAGCAGATGAATAACAGAATCGATGAAAACACGAAAGCATTGGAAGAAATGAGAAATATGGTGACAGGGTTATCTTTACAGTTGACTCAAATGGTCAACAAGCAAGGCAATGGAAGAAACCATCAAAGACAAGAGTTGCAGAATGATGGAGAAGGGTTCAATTTTGCAGCAAGATTGACCAAGATTGAATTTCCTCGGTTTAAAGGGGATGATCTAACTTCATGGTTGTTTATGGTGGAACAATTCTTTCAGTTGGATAGAGTGTCGGATGAAACAAAGGTCAGATTGGCAGCCATTCATTTTGAGGAAAAAGCATTACAATGGTATCAATCTTTTACTGGTCAAAGAATTGAAGGTGAAGTTTTGACTTGGGTGGAATTGGTAGAAGCTTTGAAGGTCAGATTTGGGAAGTTGTTTGATGATCCTATGACTGATCTTAAGAACTTGAAACAAACCACTTCTGTTCAAGAGTATCATGACAAGTTTGATGCCATTATCAGCAGACTTCAACTGCCAATAGAGTATGCTCTGAGTTGTTTCATGGCGGGGTTAGAAGAGGAGATACAATTGCAGGTAAGAATGTTCAACCCTAAGAATATTCAAGAAGCCTTCTGTTTGGCTAAATTGCAAGAAGCCACTATCAAGGCTAAGAGGGGAAGGGTTGGGTTCAAGCCACCCATTCTACCTAACCCAAGTAACAATAAGCAACCAGTTTCCTTTAGTAAGTCAGTGGGTTTTGACTCAAAAAGGAATGTGATTAGGAAGACCTTGACCAAAAGTGAAATGGATGAAAGAAGGTCTAAGGGCTTGTGTTTCAACTGTGATGAGAAGTATTCACAAGAACATATATGCAAAGGTAACAGGAAACCTCAGCTGTATCACATAGAGGTTGAATAGGTAGAAGAAGAGGTTGAAGGGGAAGAGGATGAAGTGGTAATGGAGTGTGCTCAAATCTCAGTTAATGCAGTGGAAGGAAATGACAGGTATAAGTCCATTAGGGTTACGGGTCATTATGGAAAACATGAATTACAATTGTTAATGGATACTGGAAGTTCACATAATTTTCTAGATATTGCATTAGCCAAACAATTGGGGTGTAAGAGGGTTAAGGGCCCAGCTATGTTAGTAAAAGTGGCAAATGGTCATGAAGAAATTTGTGATCAAATGGTGAAAGGATTTTCTTGGGTCATGCAAGGAATTCAATTTACAGCGGATGTGTATGTAATGCCCTTGGGGGGTTGTGATTTGGTTTTGGGGGTTCAATGGTTTACAACCTTAGGAAGCATCAGGATGAATTATAATGATAGAACCATTGCTTTCAAGTTCAATGGTCAGAAAGTAGTTTTGAGGGGGCAATATGGGAGGAAATTTTCTCAAATTATTAAGGGAAGCTTGAAGAAAATGGAGCTACAGAGAGCTGAATTGTCTATGGTGCAGGTATGTACCATTGAAGGGTATAGTACAAATACTTCAATGGTACTGCAGAAAACTCAGCAATCCAAGGAACAACAGCAGTTACAGAAGCTGTTAGAGGATTTCAAGGATGTCTTCCAAGACTTAAAGTCTTTACCACCATCTAGAGGCCAGTATGATCATAGAATTCCATTGAAACAAGGAACTGATGGGGTGAATCTAAGACCTTATAGATATCCTGTTGTACAGAAAGATGTGATAGAAAAGATGACTAATGATTTGTTGGAACAAGGGGTAATTCGGTCCAGTACCAGTTCTTTTGCTTCACCAGTGGTTTTAGTCAAAAAGAAAGATGGTACATGGAGGATGTGTATATCAGAGCCGTCCCCGAGAACTCTCAAAAAAATTTAGGCCTCGGGCGACAAAAAAAATTTGGGCCCAAAATTGTGGTTGGGGAAATGAGTTAAAAAAAAACAAACCAATGATGTAGTCAAGAATTGAACTTGAGACCTTTGCATTATCCTAAGATGGTTTTTCCACTTCACCACCAACATTTTTTTGCATAATGAATAGATGCATGTATTAAATATATAATTAAGTATATATATAAAAGCTCATAGAAAGAAACCTTTCGGGCCCTTTAAAAATTTGGGCCTCGAGCGGCGGCACGGATTGGCCAGCCCAAGAGCCGGCCCTGGTGTATATAGACTATAGGAAGCTGAATCAAGCTACAATTCCTGATAGGTTTCCTATTCCCTTGGTGGAGGATTTGATGGATGAATTATATGGTACAAAATTCTTCTCTAAATTGGATCTCAAATCTGGATATCATCAGATTAGAATGGATGATGCAGACATTCATAAAACAACATTTAAAACTCATAATGGTCATTTTGAGTTTTTAGTTATGCCTTTTGGGCTGACTAATGCACCATCTACCTTCCAAGGTTTAATGAACCAGGTTTTTAAACAGTATCTGAGGAAGTATGTACTAGTTTTCTTTGATGATATATTGGTGTATAGTCCTTGTTGGGATACTCATTTATCTCATTTAAAAGATGTCCTATTGGTGTTAAGGCAACATCAGTTGGTAGCCAAAAGAAGCAAGTGTGAATTTGGAGCCACTAAGCTGGAGTATTTGGGTCATATAATATCTCAACAAGGAGTGGCAACTGATCCAGCAAAAGTATCTGCAATACAACAATGGCCTGTACCCGCCAACATCAAAGAATTGAGGGGATTTTTGGGACTCACTGGTTATTATAGAAGATTCGTGAAAGGGTATGGTAGCATCACCAAACCCTTAACTCAATTGCTTAAAAAGACTCATTTCAATGGTCTTCGGATGCTCAACATGCTTTTGAACATTTGATGGAGAGTATCTGTCAACCTCCTGTATTGGCATTACCAGATTTTAAAGAAACATTTGTGATGGAAACAGATGCATCAGGGTTCGGAATAGGTGTTGTTCTAATGCAAAAGGGTCATCCTATCGCTTATATCAGTAAGGCCTTGTCTCCAAGACATATGTCTTTGTCCACTTACGAGAGAGAATTGTTGGCCATCATATATGCTGTCCAAAAATGGCAGCCATATTTGGCTCATGCTCATTTTGTGATCAAGACAGACCAACATAGTCTGAAATATTTGTTGGATAGTAAGATTTCCACACCTTTCCAGCAGAGGTGGTTATCTAAATTGATGGGATTCAACTTTGAGATTATGTACAAGAAAGGTGTAGACAATAAGGTGGCTGATGCATTATCGAGGATGACTCATGGGGAAGTGTTGCAGTTAGCAGCATCATCTGTTCATACAGACATATGGGCAGCCATTAAAGACGGATGGTCTAATGATGGAGAGTTGTTAAAAATCATTCAAGACCTGCAACAGAATCCTATGTCTCATTGTCAATATAGCTGGTCCAATGGAGAATTAAGAAGAAAGGGTAAGTTGGTCATTAGTAATTCTGCAACTTTAAGGGAGCAAATATTGCAGTGGATGCATGCTTCAGTACAAGGAGGGCATTCTGGCATTCATGCTACAACTAGCAGAATTGCTAGAGTGTTTTATTGGCCAAAGTTACAAAAAGATGTGAAGACTTATGTCAAAAATTGTGTAGTTTGCCAGCAGTGTAAGTCAGAAACAGTAGCTTATCCTGGGATGTTACAACCTCTCCCAATTCCTCAAGGAGTATGGGAAGATATAGCAATGGATTTTATTGAGGGGCTGCCGAAATCCAAGGGTAAATATGTCATTTTGGTGGTGGTGGACAGGTTGAGCAAGGGGGCTCATTTTACTGCTTTGCACCATCCTTTTAATGCAGTTCATGTGGCTCAGCTATATTTGGATCACATATATCGGTTACATGGCCCTCCTAAATCAATTGTATCTGATCGAGACAAGGTGTTTGTCAGCAATTTCTGGAAGGAACTGTTGCTTCTGCAAGGGGTAGAACAGAAGATGTCTAGTTCATACCATCCTCACACAGATGGTCAAACGGAAGTGCTAAACAAATGTTTGGAAAGCTATTTGAGGTGTATGTGTTTTGAACAACCCCATGAGTGGGTTAATTGGTTACCACTGGCGGAATATTGGTATAATACCACCTATCAGTCAGCTATCAAGTGCACTCCATTTGAGGTCATATATGGTCAGCCTCCACCTATACATTTACCATACTTACCGGGAGAAAGTAATAACGAAGCAGTGGATAGAAGTTTAGTGGTCAGGGAGGAGGTGATTAATATTTTGAAGGACAATTTGATGAAGTCTCAACAAAGAATGAAGCAGTTGGCCGATGCTCATAGAACAGAAAGGAGCTTCAAAATTGGAGACTGGGTATATTTGAAGTTACAACACTACAGACAGCAGTCAGTGACTCAGAGGTCTAATCAAAAGTTGGCAGCTAAATATTTTGGACCATATTTGATTCTGTCCAAGGTAGGAGAGGTAGCGTACACTTTACAATTACCAGCAGGGTCTGCTATCCATCCTACCGTACATGTATCATTACTGAAAAAGTATTATGGTCCTGAGCCCAATTTACCAGCAGTGGTTAATGAAGGAGTTTTGCAAACTACTGATAAGGAACCTGAAAGCGTAGTGGATACTAGGGTTCTTAAAAAGTTCAATAGAATGTTGGTGCAATAGAATGTTGGTGCAATGGTTGATTAAATGGAAGCATATGGGGGTAGAAGACGCAACTTGGGAGGATGCTAAAATACTGATGCAGGAATTTCCAAATTTCGATCCTTGGGGTCAAGGATCAGGTTATCAGGGAGGTATTGTTACGGGTAAAGGATCAGTGGCTAAGATAGCAGTGGATGGAAAGGTCTGTCAAGAGTCAGTGGATCAAGCAGCAGGGGATTGAGGGTTAGTTCACAACAGTGGATTGGGTAGAGAACGTCAGGGGTTAGCTAACAGTGGATTAGTCAACAAGGGTTAGTTAGCAGGGGTAGTTAGCAGTGGATTAGCAACAGAAGTTGTTAGTTAGTTAGACCGTTATAGGGGTAGTTAGTTAACAGTTGTAAGGTGGTTAGGAATTGGGTTATAAAAGAGATGCGTTGTAATAGAATAGGGTATCTTGTGAAATAATAATCAGTTTCCTTCCTAAATTCTCTGTTAACAACTGGATTGTGAATACACCTTAGCATATCTATTGTTGGCTGCAAAAGGCCCCCATTATCTCCACATTGAAAATTTTAGGAGAAAAATATATGAAGAAAAAAAAAAACCAAAATTATATCCAATTTGTCATCAGCAATAACTCCAAAACAAAAGTTTATATCTTATATCTCCTAACCAAAATCGCCCAACGGGTCACCCGTATAAACTTGGACTAACAAAACAAAAAGAATTTCCAAATGCCAGATTTTGTACCAAAACGGGAGAGATATCAGGTAGGACGGTTACTACCTTTCTCCAAATATATATATATATATATATAAAAACCAAAAAATCGCATGTTTTGCTCGTCATGCTGGGCCCGATAAAACTTAACTATCTATCATCAACCAACCCTTGAGGCTTCTTGACGGTCTTGTATAGCATTGAGGTTCCTTGAAAAACCATTAGCTGGTAATTCTTTCTGTACTGCTTCAACTGTCACATAATTTCAAACGCGTAAACATGTTAGTGCCCTTGTACTACTATATAACAATATTTGCAAATCATATACTCCGCATGAGGTCATTTTAGTCATAACCACGTAAAATATAACGAGTACATAAGTATTAGAGAAACGATAAAGAGTGCATACCTCTACATCCGGCATCTTCTCAAACCCAAACTTCTTGATCCACATAGAGTTAGCTTCATCAGCGGCAGGAAGTGCGAGAACTTTTACATTTAATGAAGCTAGCAGTTCTTCAATACAAGAAAACAGAGCTTGGAAATAACCCTACACGACATTTCACATAAATCAGAACAAAATGCATTTATATATATTAATGCGTAGAAAAAGATCATATATTAAAAAAAATTGTTTTGAAGTAAAATTACTTCCACAATCATATTTGGCCACACAATTTTTTTATAAGAATAAGAGTAAAATGTCATTTTCGTCCCTGAGGTTTGGCCAGTTTTGCGATTTTCGTCCAAAGGTCTGTTTTTCCGCATCTGGATCCAAAAGGTTTAAAAACTTGCCATTTTCGTTCGGCTCGTTAACTCCATCCATTTTTTTCGTTAACTCAGGGGTATTTCTGTCTTTTTTGTTAACTTAAAAGGCAATTCGGTTTTTCAGGGTGTTCGGTCTTTTTACAAAAAGTGAAAAAAACCGAATTGTCCTTTAAGTTAACAAAAAAGACGGAAATACCCCTGACTTAACGGAGAAAAATGAATGGAGTGAACGAGTTGGAATGCTGTATAAAAATGGCAAGATTTCAAACCTTTTGTATCCAGATGCAAAAAAACCAAACCTTTGCACGAAAGTCGCTAAACTGGCCAAACCTCAGGGACAAAAATGGCATTTTACTCAAAAATATATAAAAAGTCGACAAAAAGGGGTTCCGGGTCAACCCGGCCTGTTACCCAACAAGCCCAATTTGACTCACCAATCCTTGACATTCACTACTTGTAGCCACTAAAGGAATTTCAGCTACATCCTGCCCAAAAATACGAAATATGCCAGCGCATACAATCGTAGAGCTGCACAATAAGAGTATCACAATTAGTATAATTCATTGAAAATTAAAAAATGAAAACAAATTATGTGTTTAAACAAAGAGATGGGGTCTCACTTGACTGTCAGTGTAGCACAGTACATCCCTCCATAGTCCTGTTGTTTTAAACTTCTCCTGAAATGATGCCGAAATTCCCATTTAATACACACTTCCTAAGTAGTTAATGCGGTAAAATATCGGATATCGGTCAAGGACCGATATTTGAGATACAAGGTTATTGCGGTGGGATATCGGTGAGATATCGGTAATTTTAATATCATGAATTTATATATTTAACAATTTAACACTAACAATTGTAACAAGTAAGAATTGACTAAGACTTAAAACACTAACATTTAACAGTAACAATTAACAGTTAAGACTTAAAACACTAATAGCAGCAATAAGAAGAAAAATGAACGGTAGAAATAAGAAGAATGGTTCTGATATCGGGAAAATCGGTGATTTATAGATCAAATATCGGTCAAATATCGGACAATATCGCTGATATTATCGGTACCGATATTCTGAGAATTATTTTGTACCGCTATCTCGGCAGGGACCGATAACCGATATATCACTGATATATCGGTTGATATATCGGGATATTAACTACATAGCACACTTCATCAATGATTTTTAAAACCTTTAAACGTCAAAAACAAAATCAATTACCCGTAAACCATGTGGGGAATCAGATCGAGACGGCTAGTGGTCGAATCAGCAATTGGATCAAACCGATCCTAAAAAAAACAAAGTAACAGCAAAAATACTTTTAATTAGAGAGATTCAAAATTAAATCATATACAGTTAGTTATACACAAACAAAGTTTTACTAATGAATTAACAATTACCCACATGGAAAATAGCAACAGCTTTGGATAACAGCACACGCGTATCATCAGACGCCATTTTCCCACACAAAAGCCGCCATCTGATGTCCAGCTCGGCACTGGGTTCTAATCCTTGTTCCACCTGTTTCTTCTTTATAGCAGTTAACGAAGTTTCCGGAAGTGTTTTTAAACCGCCAGCCACCAGATTCTCTAAACACGTATGAATGTTGTTGCAATCGGTACAACAAAACCACTCTCCTTTAGGCAATGCCTGTAAATAAAATTTAAACAAACACATGATCGATATGAAAAATATAGAACACGCATATGATTACAATTTACAAAAAATGTTTGCCGTGCCTTAAGGTTGTCCATTTTGTGTTCCTTCAAACAGCCAACATGGTACTCTTTCTCACACTGAAATGGAAATAAAAGGGTTATAATCCGATAAACAATTTAAAAACAGTATATCAATTAAACTGTCACCGTCACTGTCACATAGGCATGAATCGTTAAAGATAAACAAGCACCTGATCACATATGATGACAGTTCTCGGGCCAAAACCAGACTTGCTAAAATCATGTGCCCTGCAGCAGAACATATAGAATATATAAATATCCAAAAAAAAAAAAAGTAGCAACAAAAAAAACATATACACCAATAAGGCTGTAAACGAACCAAACGATCCGTTCATTAAGGAACGAACATGTTCATGAACGGTTCACGACCGCTTGCCGCACGAGTTTTCTTGTTCGTGTTCGTTCATTAAGAAAAGGAACATGTTCATGAACACATACCGAACGTAGACAGACGCAAACGAACACAGACAAATGTTCATGAACATAAATGAACACAAACAAATGTTATATGTTCATTTAAAAATACAATCTGCATTTTTCATCAAAAAGATTACAAAGAATCCCACCAAAAATAAATTAAGAAGTTTGTCAAGCTTTAACACAAACTGATATTGAAATGATCAAATGATGGATGTTGAGGGAGACGTATAGTATAACTATGGTTTCCAAATTTAAAAAACTAAAGCCAATATATTAAAAATATAACATAATTAAACGTTTAAATGAAGAAACCTAAGTGAACACATTACCGAATGTTCACGAACATAAATTAACAAACACAACCTATGTTCATGTTAGTTTGTTCAACTTATCGAACGAAATTTCTCGTTCATGTTGGTTCAATTTCTTGTTCGTGTTTGTTCATTTATTAAACACGCGAACATAAATGAACTTCCCGCCGAATGGTTCACGAACTTGGTTCGTTTACAGCCCTATACGCCATGCAATTTCAAGCTTTGCACACAACAAATAAATAACTAAAGAAGCAGATACGTACTTGCATAGAACACATGCAGGAGCTCCTCTTTTAGCAGGAGCACCAGAATCTCCAATTGGATTTTCAACAATACGAATGCAACGTTTAGTTATTTCTTCAATCGGATCACTACCTTCGACCCTACCAGCAGCTCGTGCATTTTCATTTCGTTCAACAAATTTTTCTTTTTGAAACATGTTTTGGCAGTATTTGCAATACCAAGTACCCTGCGGGACAGCCTCAGAGATGCATTCTGCAGTTTAGCCAATTTCCAAACATTGAATTTAAACAAATACGCATCGCATTAACGAAATAGCGGTACAGGGTAAAAAATCTCACCAGGGTGAAAAGCTCTTGGGCAATTATCACAACACAAAAGTTCACCTCCGTCTGCGCAGATGGAGCACAGATCATCGTTATCATCCGCAGAAAGCTTCCTTTGTTTCGACAGTTTTATTGAGAGCTCGTGGAGAGATACGCCATTCGATGTGTAAATGTGTAAATAACTGTTGAAAAAAAAGAATTATTATATTATATATAACAAAAGAGGGGTCTTAGGAATAGTACCTAACACAACCTCTACTTTTATTGTTTTTCTTTATCAAATTTACAATAATGACATCCAACCTTGGTTTATTTCTTTTTGTGTATTCAACCCTTCAACTTTTGTTCGGATACGAGTCAGGTCAAATATAATACATATATAATACATTTACACCAGAAGATATAAATTCAAGTTACTTTACGTTTCAACTCCGCCACAGCGCGTGGTCCATTTTTTTAACGTAAAAATACTATTTTCTTATGTGCTTATTTTTAAGTATGTTTCATTACAAATCCAAGTAGGTTCACGTTTCGACGTAAATTTTCTCGGTAATGAGTCGGGTCAAATATAATATGTTTTTGTGCTTATTTTCATGTTCGTTTTCAGTTGGTCTACGTGTGACCGAAATTTTGGTCAAAAACGAGTCGGGTTATTTGAGGGTATAAGTTCGAGTTACTTAGTTTCGACGACGCCACCACGCGGGTCAAAATACTAGTTAAGAAACATTACAGAGTTATGACAAGGTAAGAGTGTATAATTGGGAAACTCACGGTTTGCGACGTGAAGCCCAACCAGCATGAGCTTCAAATTGTGAAGGGCTGACCTGATAATGAAAAAGTCAAGTCAATAAGAACAGTTTGAAAGATGCAGTTTCAGACAAGATTCAGACGAAAAGTACCTCATTTTTACAGCAATAACAAAAGATTGCAGAACCTTTTTTATAACCCTCCAATACTTTCTGCCAACAGTAAAAAAAGAATGAACTATAAAGCATAAAAAAACAAGTGGTATATGGAAATAATGTTGTGGTTATAATCTTGTATTTAATAAGTAAATATAAGAAATTACCTCCCCACGAGCAAAATAAGCTAATGCTGTTCCATCAGCTAGCACATCCTCCTCCAATACAAATTTGTGCATACGCAAATCTCTACATAAACAGAAAATTTATAACAAAGAAATCAAAATTTCTAGAGCCTGATACACTAAGATATCAATCAAAACAGAAAGAACAGCCAAAATGATGCGATAACTTAATTAGATTACTGACTTCCTAGTTATTCTTCCATGGGCCTTGCTGCGAGAAGAACTATTGTTGGCTACTCGTGTGGTAGATTTAGGAGCAGCTACCGGAGATACTGACCTGACCATATCGAGTATATTTATTATATAAACAGCAGATCAATGAAGTATAAACAATGCAGATATCAATAGAGCAGTTTTTAGTTTTACATATATGTATACATATACATATACGTATTAGTACACAGAGAGACAAATACTTCTATCAATATTCAAGATTTATCACTCATACTTCTGACTCTCTTGAGTTCATACTAGTTTCAGATGTTCAAACACAAAATTGTACATAAGTACACAAGTTGTACATCATCATCAGTGATAAAATACCAATATAATGAGTGCTTGTCACTTAGAATAACATTTTGGCTATAGGGCTATAGGCTTGTCTTCCTAATTCCTCTTTTTCATCCAAAAATAATAGGCAAATAGCTTTCCTCCAACTAAAAGATCTAAATAGACATTAAATGAAGCTGGTGTTTACTATTCGCTTAACTTGACCTATCACTAAGAAGGCCAGTAAAAATAGCACAGCTAAGTTGTAGTCATAGACTTTATCAGCACAAATAACTGAAAACAAATGTTCTTGTTATGAATCGATTTGCAAGTATCCAGAGAAGGTACAGTCTGTGCAAACACTAACCTAACAGATTAGCATAAGTAATGACTATTTGCAAAGTGTCCTCTAACCTTGTTCTTATTATTGAACACTAACCTGTCAACGATATCATTAGAGGGCACAGGAACCTGGGGGCGAGGCTGAGACTCTTTTAAATCTGTACATGAATCACACAAAAGCCTTGTCTTCTGGTTATCTGATTCAGGAAAAGACCCTAAAAAAGCATCAAAAGTTTAAGGTGTGAAGAGATAAGTCAATAAGGCATGTAGGTTGAATAACAAATACTCCATAAACATATGCAACTCACCTTTGCATTTCAAGCAAAATGAGGGTTTCTCTTTAGACGAGCAACCTATCGCTCTTAAAATGATTTCTTCCATTACATCTAACGGAGCACTTTTACACATGTTCAAAACCTCCCTTAGGGTGTTACCATTATCCAAATAAATGTACTCAGGCGGCCGCTTATTCGCACTTCCGGCATGCAACTCAAACTGATTAGGAGTCACAACCTATATATACCAACATCACTAGTCAAAATCCAAACAATCCTCTCATGGGTAACCAAATAACACCATATGCAAGTATGTAAAACACTCACCTCCTTCCCACCACATGTGTCACAAAAACACAATATTCCAGATCCTTTTATCACACCTGGCAGTCCCTTCTCTACAAGTTTCACCTAATCAACAGTTTATTTAACATCAACAAAATGCTAAAACTAAAACATAATATCCCTAATTTCAGTTCAAAGATGTGAATGTATACCTTTGATCCACGCACATACCTCACTGGTGATCCCTCAAGCAATCCAGTCTCCAGCAGCTCCTTCAACTTTGTAGGAAACCTCTTCATCACAGCCTTCTTCAACTTTTTCTCTTCCTCACCATTCTCATTCTCAACAGAACTAATCACATTCTCATTCTCCACAGTTTTATCATCCTCATCCTCATTAACATTATCATTAACATGATCATTCACCTCCATTTTCAAATCAGATTCATCCATTGCCTCTGATTTCACCTCGCTCATCTGTTCATTCACCGTTCTACCTGGATCAACAACGTCACTCTTCGATTCTTCCTCATCCGTATTCAAAACCGATTCATTCAAGACCGATTCATCACAAACCGATTCCTTACAAACCGAATCCTTACAAACAGATTCCTTACAGACAGATTCATTACAAACCGATTCATTACATACCGATTCATTACAAATCTCAACTTTAGCCTCATTTCCAAGCCCTAAAACAACACTTTTAGGTTTTTTACTCACCGGTGACCGCTCCGGCGACACCTGAGCCCTACGAGCACGCGTAACCTCAACTTTCGCCTCATTTTCAAGCCCTAGATCACCACTTTTAGGTTTTTTACTCACCGGCAACCGCTCCGGCGACATCTGCGACCTCCGAGCACGCGTCCGGCCACACAAACCGTAGTTTTCCGATTGCGATTTCATCGCAAACGCAAATTCACGCTTTAAACCAGGACGAATCGACGATAACAACACGTATTCATCACCGTCTGTTCCGTTCGCCATTGTAACGAGCAATAATCGCGAGTTTTATACACGAATTGCAGATGTTTCGGAGAGATTTGTGTGTGTGTTACAGCTGGATTGAACGAACAAACCCTAGAAGGTTCGATTGGAGGTTGAATGGCTGATTTGTAGGGTGTGTTGATGAACAGAAGATGCTATTTTTGGTAGTGTGATTTTGGATTTGATTTTGTGTGTGTATGTGTTTTTTTTTTTTTTTTTTTTTTGATTAAAGGGTTTGTGAAAGGATTATTATTATTGTTGTTGAGGGGAAAGGGAAGGGGAGGGGTTATGATGCATGCTTCTTTGTTCTTCCTACTTCCCTTTTGTGAAAAATAATAATAAACCCCACCAGAAGCTTCTTTTTGTTGGACGATTTTACCCCTCAAGTTGTAATTTTGTTTGCACCCATTGAGTTTTAGGTTTTACCCCATTTGTGTGTTTTTTAATTTGTATTTTTAGATTTTTTTGGAAAAAAGGTAAGATGTTAACTCACGAACGCACTGATTCTACTTCTAGTTTACACGTTTGTCTACTAGGAAACTAGAACCATCAACTTCTAGAGGATGGATACATTTTACACGAACATTGATATCACTAGGCTGGAGAATGTATGTGTATAGTGAGTAGAGTTTATGATCATTTTTTGAACGGCATATCATCAATAAATGTCATTAATATTTGTATTTAATATTGTTTTTTTTAGTTTGACCTTTCAATTATCATCGATGGAATATTATTAGCATATGTAAAAATCCAAGTTAAGTTGTAGTTTTATGAGTATGATTTAGGATAAGTAGTTTATAAGTGAACTATGGATGAGATGGTACAAGTAATAAAATATTTGAGTTATAAATTTAGAGTAAAATGCACGGATAGTCCCTGTGGTTTGGTGAAATTTTACCTTTAGTCTTTAACTTTTCAAAATTACACTCTTAGTCCCTATGGTTTGATAAGTTGTTACTCGGATAGTCCTCAAAGCGGATGGAGGTTAGTTTTTCTGTTTAAGTGGGTGTAAAATGACAAGGACTATCTGAGTAACAACTTGTCAAACCATAGGGACTATCCGAGTAGCAACTTTCAAACCACAAGGACTATCCGAGTAACCTTCATCCGCTTTAGGGACTATCCGAGTAAAAACTTGTCAAACCACAGGGACTAAGAGTGTAATTCTGAAAAATTGGGGACTAAAGATTAAATTTCACCAAACCACAGGGACTATCCTTGCATTTTACTCATAAATTTATGTGTTAACTTTCATGTTTATAAAAAGTTTAACCAAGGTTGTTGATAAACAATTTGTATCTCCACATTTTATACAAAATAGTATCTCTCTTTAATAATTTAAAATTCAAAACCAATCAAGTTTTCAATTTTGTTTCTAATCTAATATTTTTTAATGGCAATAAAATTTTTATTAGGGTGGTCGGGACGCTCGTGTGGAACCCCCCATCAAGGGTGTGATGAATTTGAAACACTGTCACAAATGGGTGTTTCACGATGGTGAAGAGGAATTTTGTGATGTATATCATGATCGTGGAAAAAGGGTGTGGGTTGTTTCAAGGGTTATAATTGGATATGGGTTAATAATTGTGGTGATATGATAGAATATGATAGTATGATGAGTGTTACAAGTTTGATAGTGAAAATGTGATATAAAGAGGTGTCAAATACCCTTGGACAAAGACAACATCAACACTAGCAAGATACTACTAATTTGGCCACCACCAACTTGCAAAGAAATTACAAAATTACACCGATTCCAACAAGTTGGAGTTTGATCTACTTTTTAGCCAATCATAAAGCTTCAGCCAAAAAATAAATACGAATTCAATATTCAATAGTTTATATAAAAGAGAAGGGTGATTATGTCTTTATGGCTAATGGCATTTTGGTTGATGCTAAAGAGTAGGGCTGTAAACGAATCGAACGTTCAGCAAACAGTTCATGAACCGTTCGGTCGAAAGTTCGTCTATGTTTGTTCGTTTAATAAACAAACGAACATGAACAAGAAATTTCGTTCGATTAGTTAAATGAACGAACATGAACAGAGGTCTCGTTTCGGTAAGGTGTTCGTGAACCTTCGTTGATTTGTGTTCATTTATGTTCGTATGTTTGTGTTTTAATTAAAGATCTTTGTACTTTCTTATATTTTATTTGTATTTTTTATATTATTAAACTTTTATTTATTTTATTACCGTAACAATTAAACTAGGAAACTCACTTTCACCTTGATTATGCATCATTTCCCTTTCATTTCTCATTATTTACATCGACCTCCGTTCCACAATGAGGGATTCAAGTTCGAGTACTGATCTCTGGGCCATCTATCTTTATCCTTCGTCGCGTTCGCCAAATTTATTTATGTTCGTTTGTGTTCGTGAACCGTTCGCGAACACGCTCATTTCCTTAATGAACGAACACGAACATAAAATCTCGTTCGGTAAGTGTTCATGAACCGTTCGTGAATACATTTATTTCCTTAACGAATGAACATGAACAAAGTTTTATTCGTTTTCGTTCGATTCGTTTACAGCCCTACTAAAAAGCCTCTTTAGCTATTTCTTTTAGGTTAAATCCTAGTTGCATGTCTTTAATAATTGTTAAATTTAGAGAAAAAAAAAATGACGCACAAATAATCTCTTTTAAGTCTTATTCTTGACACCTGTAAAGTTATCATTTCTAAAATTATTTGTTGCACGCCTTGATGTGATTATTTAATTTTTATTATTCTTTTTAGTTTATTTTATAACATTTACATAAATTCAAATATGTTGTTGTATAAATTTAAAAAAAACTTAGTCGTATTTAATATGATATAAATAAAGTTATTAAAACATCAGAAACAAAGTGTTATATTATATAAAAACACAAAAATAAAGGTTAAATCACACAATATAAAAATATAAAAATGTACAAACGGTAACTTTAAGGATGTGAATATACTTATACTGATCCCGTCTGAAAATGAAAAAAATGTAAAATGTAGGGGCACCATAGTCATTACAACATTAAATGCTTGGACTTTTCATATACTATTTTAATATCTGAATTTTTTTTTGTTTGAAATTTTATTATATTTCCACGAAAATGTTTGAGAGGCGCGAAGGCACTATCTCGGGTCTACTGCCAATATGCTGGCACCTCCACTAAGAATCCTCCACGTGGCATGTTAACTACAAGAGAGAAATACGGACTCCTGGGAAGAGAGACAACATCGAACTCAAATATACAAATCGTGGATATAAGGCTAGAGAGTGTGGGTAGGGGTTTTATCACGTCATCTCAATGTTACATTATCGTTACGTCACACAGGGGGCTTTAAGGCCCCTCCTCTTAACTTGCAGGGCGTGAGATAAAACCTCCTTTTACACTATAGGGCCCCTTTTAACCAATCTCAGCCTCCTTTGTTCCCTTTATTCCACCCTCTTTCTTCCGTTACCATGGTGCCCCCCATTTAATTCTCTCGGTATGGTGGATAGCGCCGGAGCGGCGCTATGGAGGCTGAGGTTGCAAGGATGGCGCCTCCACACCCTACGGCCTAAAAGAACGATAATATGCTATCGAGGCGTTGGATAAAGTTTTTACGGGTTTTGTCGTGTCATGTAAGCGTCACGTAGGTTTTAAGGGTCATCGGGGCGGTCATGTGACGAGCACTTGTGATGAGTGATAGCAGACCGCCGCAGGTGTGCTATCACGCGTGATGAACCCACAATTCGTGATACTCATCGCATGTGAATGGAGGAGAATTGTTTGATGAATATAGCACATTCATGTGAGGCCTATCGTTAAATAAAAAAACAATTTTTTACTTATACACTAAATCTTTAACCATTTTAGAGCATTTACATTGGAGCCACTATATCAATACAATCTATATAATATAGAGAAAGAAATAAAGGAAACAACAAAAATATCTCTACATTGGAACCTCTATAATAAAGAAAAATTAGAGATACTAGAGTACACCTCTATATTTACCTCTCTATAATTCTGTTGTGAGTGTATAGGAAAGAGAAAAAAATAATAAAATAGGTGTATGTGAGTAGGATAGAGATATAGATAGAAAGTTGGATGTGAAAGACTTTTGAGAAATAAATGTAATTTAAAGAAAGATGTGTTTTTTAATTATATTATATACATGGAGATGGAGGCTTCAATGTGAAAGCTCTTATATCATTCACATTGGAATCTCTATTCTATCTAATATAGAGAAAAGAATAGAGGAAACCATAAAAATATCGCCACATTGAAATCTCTATGGTAGAGAAAATATAAAGAAAGTGAAATACACCTCTATATTTAGAGGTTCATATTCAATCCTCTATATTTTTATTATAAGTGTGTAGGAAAGAGAAAAAAATAATAAAATTAGTGTTTCGGAGTAAAATTAGATAGAGATAGAGAGTTGGATGTGAGATATTTTTGAAAAAATAATAATATCTAGAGAAAGATGTGTTTTTATATAGATGAAGATAGAGGCTTCAATGTGAATGCTCTTATACACTCCAATTTATATCTCAACTCTAAAATTCCTCTACCCGTCTATATTTTATAGTTTTAGAAAAATACGTATGGGGAATATAGAGTACTTGTATACATTTCCACCCGACTCGTCTAATCCGTCGGAATATGTGGGTTGTGTTTTAGAATTTTTTGAAAAAAATGTTTGGGCACACGGAGCTTGAAGATATGGGACGTTCAAACCAAACAATTGTTCGTCGTGATCGGGAAGAGGGTAATGAAGTTCTGATAGATGATTACTTTGTTGAAAACCGATAGAATAGTGCC
Source organism: Helianthus annuus (assembly GCF_002127325.2). Lineage (NCBI taxonomy): Eukaryota > Viridiplantae > Streptophyta > Magnoliopsida > Asterales > Asteraceae > Helianthus > Helianthus annuus. The sequence continues at coordinate 166,002,471 of NC_035434.2, read as the reverse complement.
GATACGTTTAGAACATGGTTTCGTATGTCGAAAGAATTATTTTTAAAGATTGTGGGAGATATCCAATTTCCCGATTCCGGTGAAGAGTTATTTTTTTATTTTAGGTTTTAAGTATCAGTATTTATTTTTCTTGTTGGTTGTATTTTTTTTTATTTTATGCAATTTATAGAAGTTGGTTTTTATTTGTTTTAATTTTATATCTTATTTGTTTAAATAAAAAATAAATAAAAAATGAAGTGAGTGACGATCACCCCTTGTGTGATCGAGTGAATTGTGATGGAGCGATGTTGTAACACCTCGTAAAATCGTGTCCAATTATACAAAGACATGTGTCCTAAACTCTAAACGTGTAACAGAATTATTCCGAAGGACTGAAAGCGTCAACATGCTAATTTATACCTCTGAGTGACCTTTTATTAAACCCGAGACTTTTTAATGTTGAAACAAGCTCTCAGAAATGATTGATGATGATTATAAAAGTTGAATGACTAAAGGTGTCAAGTTTGAAAGAATTCATGTTTCTGATCAGCCTCTTACGGACTGCAAGGACCCAAGCTTACGGTCCGTACGGAGGGTACCTGGGCGATACAAATTTAAATTGGTTACAGACCGTAAAGGGCCAGGCTTACGGTCCGTAAAGCTTGTATCTGGGCAGTAATTTTTGGACAACTGCAAGTTTCTGCCATAAACCGACTTATTCACTTAGAACTCGATACCAGGAGCTTGTTGATGGTTTCAAAAACCACTAAGGACACCTGTGATGATCTTGGACACTCCCTAACACCTGGCTTGATCCTTGATCGTCGCCTTCAACTATAAATAGGACCTCATTGTTGCCATTTTCTTTGCTCATCTCAAAAATTTACTCTTCTCACTCCTGCTTGGAGATTCCTGATCAAAGGAGACTCCCTCTAGTTTAAATATTAAAGCCAGGACCCTTTGTAAGTGTCCTTAGCCTCCTTTAGTTTAGTTTTGTTATTTAAAAACCGAAAAGTCAAAGTTGCCGCAAAACGGCTTTGACCTTCGGTTTAGACCTAAATGGTCCAGCCATTGTTCGAGGCGAATATGGCTACGTGATCATAATTAGGAAGGTGTTAATCCCTCAAAAGGGCACCTCCTAATTATCACATTTACTTAGTTAATTGTCGGGTCAAAGTAATTAATTAAAAAGTCAAACTAGTCAGTTTTTTAAATAAAAACATAATATGATAATGTAGATGATATAAATCATGTTTTATCATACTAGTAACTTGGTAATAATTATTAGAACATGTCCAAACATGTTCAACCCGACAATTCTAAGTTTAGGCTCGGTTCGTAACCGAAAGTCGCAAAAGCTTGACTTTTGCTTTGACTTTCAGTTCTGACCCAATTAAGCCTAAATCCTTTATGTTTTAAGCTTCCATTAGGACCATATAATATTGTAGTATAACCCTCTAAGGTTATATTAGCTGGTCACTTAATATTTTGAATTCTATGCATGTTCTTGTTATTATGCTTATAGTTGATCATTATGCCTTTATGGTCTAAAAATAAGATTTTTGAACATATGAACCTACAAATGAGTTAAGTACTGACATATAAACATGTACAAACTTATTTGACATTATTTTCTGGTCTCAAATCGATGTTATGCAAAATATCGTATATCTAGCTTTTATAAAGTCTAAATTACTCCTTTATGCATAAATTATGTTTAAACATAATTTTGATACAAAACTCATTACCTACTGTTATAATATCATTTTTAGGAATTTTTGGAATATTGGGTCAGATTATATACTGACCATAACTTTGAGTTCTTGTATAATTTCTATAATTGACGATAATGCCCGTTTACTAATAAAATGTGATTTACATGCCAAACATTTTTCTACTGATTTAATAGGAAAAATAAAATATTTTAAATATCCAAGGCTGATCAAAATCTCATAATCACATAAGCATCGCAAATATCGTCAATTATCGATTTTTACGCTAATTAGGTGTATAGTATGGTTTAAAACCATACTTAGCACCCAAAACTTGTTACCTACTGAATTTAAAAATAAATTTGAATACTTTTACAGTAGGTATAAGTCATGAACTAAGACTTCTGATTTTGTCCTTAAAAACATATGTGAAATGACCAAAATACCCTTTCGGGGCATAATTTGGCCATAAATGGTAAACCACACATATGTATGATATCCTACTATTATAACATCATAAAATAAATGTTTTTACAAAATGTTTTTTACCAGAACATCAGTTTACTTTTAAACCTCTTTTATAAATCTTAAAATGATCAAAATGCCCTTACGGGACTTAATTCGGTTTTAAATACTTTTTTGGCATATATGTTGACATCCTACTGATGTCTTAACATATTCTAAGCATAGTAATATTTGGAACTTGTATATGATTCATTAGGCTACTCGTTATGCTTTTATGCGTCCGGTTCGATTTATGTAACCAGATTACATAAATTAGCCGAAACGGGTCAAACATTATCATTTAAACTTCAAATTCCATAATGTGTTTAGTTTACCCATATTATACAAGTATTCAAACTTGTTGGGTCTAAATCATATTCTATTCCGGTCTCCGCTTAATCTAGCGTTTCAAGCCGTAAAGTATCTTTCAAACTAACCGGTCTAAGTCTTTGACTTAAATATAGACCCGTTATGTAACACCCCGAAAATGGGATTAGTAATCAAACTCCGTTAATACTGAAAGACGGGTGAAATACCGTTAGTGGTAAAATTTAACCCGAAAATATTAGGATTTAAAGGAATAATCCTAATATTAAATACAACGTGAATAAAAGCTTTTAAGGGAGTAAGTTTATAAGAAGTCCGAGTTAACAGGATTTAAAATAAAACAGCCATAACCCACTAAATAACTAGGAATATCAACCTAGTTAGTCTAGTGTTTTAAAATAAAGAGGGAACTTGATGTAATAACCTTTATAAACATGGGTAAAGTAGAGGGACTAAAATGGTTAAGATGAGAAAATGAGTTTTATTAATTAAAACTAAAAACACCAAAACACACACCTTTGTGTGTGTTCTGGTCGTACAAAACACAGGAGCCAAGAAGGGCTCTCAAGCTCAAACCCTAACAAGCATAAAATCAACAAATTGAAGGGGTAAATCCAACCTAAATCGAAATCCAAGCACGAATTCATGATCACCTCGATGAAGGGATCATAAGGTATGCCAAATTTCATTATTTAGTTCCATCTTGAATTCTTGGTGAACATATGAAATCGAAAATTTGGCTTGCATGATTAAAGTTTGGATGAATTTAGGATGAAATCATGTCTAGGAGTAAACCCTAGTCAATAACTAGTTGAATTAGTGTTGAAATTATAAAGTTCATGATCATCCATTATGGGTGTTTAAATGGGTTTTGTAGAAACATGATGAACACTAGAACCATGATTGTCAAACTAGTGTTATTTAAACTTTATGAAGTTAATCTTGACATTTAACCATGAATTTGATGATCTTCTAGTAAAAGATGTTGAAATTGGCAAGATAGGTAGCCATAAGTTTGATTGTTAAATTCTATAAAAGAATGCCCATTAGGTGTTTGTTAAAATGCCTAAATGAGAAGTAAAGTGGTGAAATTCAAGTGAAACGCGTAATTGGCAAGCTTGACTAATCACATGAGATATGGGATAAAACGGGTTCTAATCATAATGTTGATTTGCCTTAATCGTGCATATTATATGATTAAAGGTAGTTGACTTTAGAAAGTCGAACTAACCTATGATGAAGTCGAATAGAAGTTTCGACATAAAGTCCGTAAGATGAACTAGTCATAATAATGATGACTAATCTAACCATCTTACGAATTATGATGCTAGTTTGACTCTTGACAAGCTAGATGGAGGCTTGGGGAAAGAAGCGGGTCAAACGGATCGTATACGCGGAAAAGAGCATAATCCGGATACTAGGTAAGTTAAAGCTTACACCTTTTATTAACAACTATTGGTTTTATAGATTATGAATAATCAAAAGTCATATTTGACTTATGATGTTTTGACCCGTCATGTGCGGTTCGGAACAAAAGACATTAATGATAAACCATGTTGAATGATTAAAAAGAGCTAATATGATCATTTAGTCATGCAGTGACTAATAAATAACGAGTTCTAAATGATTACCTTGTAAGGTAAATCAATACAATTAATAAGGGTTAAACGGTAAGGTGGTCACTAGTTGACGATAACCGTTAGTTTTGAAGGACACTTTATGGCGTAAGATATAAAGGGGTCAAAATGATCAAGAAATAGATTTATAAGGAAAATTGACCGTACGGTATAAACCGGTACAAGTCATGTAGACGAGATGATGATAAATCCATCTCGCAAAAGTAAACGGTCATTTAGACCAAACGGGTCAAAAGGTGAAAATATCACCCTTTGACAATATCGACTAATGGTTTGTCGAGTTGTATGATTACAGGAATAAATATCGATTGAATGTTGACATCGCTATTACTTAGCGGCTACTAAGGCAAGGTATCGAAACGGGTCAATATATTGATCCGAGCCAGGTTTGTATAATGATTCAACTCGTCATGTAGAACTTGAGGTTCTATAAGTGTTAGACAAGGATAAAATATAGATATTCGGTTATCATTAAGGTAAACCGAATAAATTGGGTCATGATTATGGTATTTTAGAAATATAATGGTTTCTAAACAAGATTATAGTTTTAAAAGTGAGATTTTGGTCGAACATGGCTTTAAAGGTCCTTCGTCGTAATAGGAGGGGTAAAAGTGACCAAAATGCTTTTATAAGTGAAATTAAGCAAACGATCCCTAAAGGTTGCTTAGAAATGAGTTTTGTAACCAAATAGATACTTGTATTAAGTATAAAAAGTGAAATATGTGAATCTTTGGGTCAAATGACTCTATATGAGTCTTTGCCGTAAAATGATAATCCGAGGGGTAAAACTCGGAATAAATAGATCTCCACATTAAATCCTCCACACATATAGTTGTGGTGGAAGATAAATTGATAAATAATATGGAAGTACAATGCTAGAAGTGAATGGGTATGAATTATGCGGTAAAAGTGCTTAAATACCCTTAACGGGTCAAAATAAGCTTCTAAGTCAAAACGGGTTAAAGAAGGTATACAAACCCGTGATTTTGAGCCTAATATAATAGGAGATATTGAAATTATGAAGTTCATGGGTTTAAAGATCAAATAGGCATGTTTGTTTGATAAAATCACGAACGGGGCAAAATTTGGTAAAAAGGGTAATAAGCCAAAGATTTAAAAGTCTTAAATTTTTGTTAATCCGGATGTCGGATTTTAACTCCATATGATGGAGAATTAAATTACGGACGCGTAGGAAAAAGAATCGTGTAAAACGGATTAAAAACGAGAGAGTTATGTCCGTTTCGGTAAGAACTAATGAAAAATAGACGTGCAGAGTTGACACGGGCGGGTGACTTTTTGACACGGCCGGGTGGCTGGGTTGTGAAAAATATATGTTAACTGACACGGCCGGGTGACTTTTTGACACGGCCGGGTGAAGGGGCTGAAAACAAAACAAAAATAATTTCTTGTTTTGTTACGTTAAGCACGGAACTTGTTTATACTCGATTATTAAAGTGTCAAAACTAATTATTTACATGGTTTTGACCGTAGGTGAAGATGGACCTAATCCGGATGAAGATCAAGCGGCAAGCAAGAACCGAACACACGCTAAATGAAGCTTCCGCGTCAAATCCTGATTTGTGTTGATATAAGTGAATTATGTAAACACTTATAAATTGTTTTTGAAATGTTGTAATCATTAGGGAATGTTGGTATAACAAGTTTTTTTAAAGACACATTTTAGCATAAAAATTTGTATCTTTTATTAAAATATTAATAAAACCAGACGGGCGTTACACGTTAGTATCCTAATAGGTTAATAAACCTTCCATACAAATTAAGTAGCTCCAGTAGAAGATATTTGCATAAGGTCTTAGGAATTATACGACTGAGTAGCATATTTGCACAACTAGCTCAGGTAAATACTTTTAACTTATTTTCCCTATACGGGCTTGGGATACGGTATAATATTACCGCTTGGTCGGGTATGGAATCATTTAATCGAATTGTGATTAATAAATTACATAACCCGTTTTCATCTGTTTTGTTTGATAACATAAACATGGGGGTTAATACGACCGTGTCCTAGATATCCTCGGCTCATTTCATTTGTAAATGGCCACGACTTAAGCACGGGGTGTAGGCATACACCTGAAAGATGCAAATGCTAAATATTAAATAACCCACATGATGGGGATAACTCCTTGTGGGTTTCATAAGTGGTGAGTCAGTTAATCATGACGGCTTCCAAACCGGCCCCAATTGTATGACAAACATATAAATCTGTGTACAAGATTATAAATATAATTGTCCCAAGTTATAAAGGATTTTGTGCCATGTGCGCCTAAACCAATTTTCATAAACTTTTTTCAAATGAGTCGGTTAATTGTATTTACCATTGAAAACTGACGTATTTTCCAAAGACTAAGTAACAGGTACCTTTCGAAATTAGGCTGGAGCTACTTGGTGTCAATTAAAAGGATCTTGCAAATCCTCAGATGCCTGAAGTATGTTAATTTCAGTTTCTTGTATTTGTTTTTATGATCCGCCTGTGGATCTCTATTACAACCAGTCTGTATATTCTTTTATTTTGAACTATCGGACATTATGGTTTGTAATAGTAAATAATCTACCAAGCCTTCCGTTGTGCTATAATATTGTGTTAATCGTCTATGATGATATTAACTACGTCATGATACTCCTCACCGGTAATACGTGGAAATATCGGGGTGTGACAGACGTGTCAATTGGTGATTGGGTGTGGTGTGTGATAGATTGCATGGGGTGATGACCGCCCTTCCACCCTAAGGCAACAATGACACCCCCTCCCCATTACACTAACGGTGTGGAATAAAGTCTATTAATTGAAAAAACAAGAAAAAATATAAAAAAAAATCTACTTGGTCAAGAGAGAGAGCCCCGCCAAAATCAACCCTTAACGTTCGCTAGAGGGTTGGCGAGGGCTTACATAGTACTCTGTTTTGGCGAAGGAGGGGCGGTGTTGGATGTCACCCAGCTGAGGTGGTTGGGGGCGTTATCCGACACAGTGTGGCCTCACAAGCATCTATCAAGCTAAGAGCAAAGGACTTACTCCCCATTGAAGGGGTATGGTCCCAAATCTTGTGTCGGCTCGTGCAATGCCAATCATGCGTCACGCGCAATGTACTATACCCAAATAAAAAATAAACGATACTTAGTCATTTCCAGTAGATTAGTGCAGACCATGTGGCACAAACCACATCATCGCGAACCTGTATATTCCAGTAAGGAATAGTACGATCAGCACATACATCAGAGCATGTGGCCAACAGGCGCACGACAGGTTGTGTCCAGCAATGCCTCACGATGAACAAACGGGCAGGAGATAAGAAGTACACAAGGACACCGACGTGTCACCAATCACCGCGCACCGACCACTGCTCCATGATCTCTATTTAGTTAACAGACCCAACAACAAGGATAACTGCCAGGACACGTGGATCAAATCAACGTGCGCCATTTTCCCATTCGCCTGCAGGCACTAATGACCATGTCTGAGGGGACAAATGGGACATTCCTTGTTGTCGACGTCGGGCCTAAGGCCCAACAACCCGTCTCCTTCACAACTCTCTTCGGCTATAAATAGAGAACTTCATCTCCAAGTTTAAGGATCGCTCTCTTGCTCTCTCACTTAATACACACACTTATTATTCTCAAAACAAGTTTTTATTCTCACGCTAGATGGTGGTTACAAGGAGAACTGTAACATTTGCGAATTTTAGAGCTATAGGATTAACGACCCGCCTCTACTGAAACTTTGGTTATGTCATGAGCAAGTTGCGTTTTCTTGGTTTGATATGTTATACACATGCCATATTTAATGTTTATCTTGAATCGCATGCTTGCTATGAGGAATTGTTCACATTTTTATCTTATGCTATGTATGTACCAAACTTGTATACTTGCCTTTGCTTTTGCATTGAATTATTTTAAACATGTTACAGGTTGATGAGGACGATGCTAAGAAAAGAGATAGCGTTGATGCCTAGATACACATATAGACGTTAGGGTTTAAAATGTTGTATCAAAATTTTGTTATGTTATCATGTTGTTTTGTTAAACTTGTCGTATTTGAATTTCTTGTAATGTTGACTATTTGAAGTTATGAAATGAAATGAAATTTGGATTTTCTAAATATTGTCACAAATAGCGTTATGATGTCTCTAGCAATCTTCACACTTCGTCTCATCCCGATGTTTCCGCCATTGGTTGGGGTGTGACAGATTGGTATCAGAGCCATAACTATAGGGAATTAGGAAAATTGCCATGCTTTTGCCCTAGTCTATAGTTTTAGGAACTTTGTCTCTTATTTGTTGTTTAAAACTTTTGTACTCTACCATGTATGCTTCCTAGCTACACTTCTTGTTATTAAACTTATGCGCCTTTCCTAAGGCTAACACGAATACACTTATGCTATTTTATACTCTTGTAACATCAACGAGACAACTTTACCAAAATAGGCGTGAAACCCACAATTTGGTAAACGACTCTCACTCTACCTTAATCTATTTTTGCACGAAATTTCGCCATTAAGCTAGGAGTGACATCCACATCTTAATGGTAAATCTCAAATTTCAAGTTCTAGTGGACCCTCGTCAACACGTCGAAATTAAATTTTGACCCGACGAGTACCAACCACACTTAGGATACGAAATCGTCAAGTTAGGGGTGAAACCCGCACCTTGTCGACTAGTTCCACTCCTTGGCATTTTTTTCATAAATCCCGCCAAGTCTCGAAATTTCGATTGATTTGGGACATGTAGTAACTGGAAGGGTAAATACCGTTAACCGACTTGTCGGCGAGAGTATTTTACCTATTAGGCCAAAGCATGCTCCTCAAATTTAGAAGACTTTTCGACCACTTTGGTTAGTCAAAGTTCCGTTTGGAACACTCCAAACTTTGGTCAAACATGTGTTTCTATTGTTTATTTTATACGATGCAATCTTTCAACCTCGAGTTTACCTTTGATTTCTCTTTTCACACGCACAACATATCGAACCTTTTCGATACACTTATATATGCATGATTTTCATATAATTTAAATTCATATTCCTTGTAACAACTAGTGGAGATGTATCATCGAGATTGGAGTGACTTCCTTACCTTAACGATTGACTCCACCCCTCTTCCCCTAAAACGACCTCACCAACGAGTTAGGGGTGATTCCCTTACTTAGGTGACCGTTACCAAAACTCCTCTTTCAAAATATTTTATTATGCAAACCCGATCATGTTTTATACCTAAATCATTTATCATTATTCAAAATACCTACTTATACCGATTTCAAAATACATTGTTTATCAAACGTACTTCTTATTCTACCATCCATTTTCACTCAAATCATATACACGAGATTCTTAATCAGGTCTTAAAACATTTTATTTCACGAATTTCAAAACCTTATGAAATGCTACCTATCAATTAATCGGTCTAATGAATCTCTTGCCCATGAACTTCATATCCGACTTATTAACTAAAATACGCTCACATTATATCATCATACTAGAGATTTCCATTCTTAATCGAAATCAACCTAACCTTTCTCAATTACTTATAAGATCTCATGGATGTTATATGATCGTTTTACCAAATACTCTTTTCAACATCAATAAATCATTTGTTAAATTTATTTTTTTTAAACAATCACTAAGTCCCTTTTACTAAATTTCTTTTCTAAGGGTCGACGTTTTCACAAGAACTTTCAAAGTCCAAAATTTTCATGTATTGATGCAAATGAAACAAACCCGTTATTTAAAAAAAAAAAAAAAAAAAAACCTTCTCTACAACGCTTAACTCGTCATCCAAATTTCAAAACACGTGGGCTAGAAGACTTCATGGGTACCGACAATTTTCAACATACGTGGACTCCTTTTTCTTAAACAAAAGTAGCATTTCAATCATTACGAAATACGTTAAGCATGACCAATGAGTACTTTATGTTCCTTTACATATACAAACTATATTCTACCTTTCAAACCAAGCTCAATCTAATTTTGATTCGACAAACTCAACGTTTTGTTTAAACAACTATACATGCACATCATCATACACATTTTAGTCGATATCTCGCGATAACATCATTTATATCGTTCGTATCTACATACTTAACCTTTTTTTTCTCCGCAATGTCTCAACGTACACCATATACGCAATATTTATTTTTCATACCTACACCTATGTTCATACGTTTTATGCTTGTACTCATACACATACTACTTATACGTTTTACGCTTCTGCTTGTACACATACTACTTACACGTTTTATGTTTATGCTCATACATACATGCATATTCATACTTAAACTTATGCTCATACTTTCATCCTTACTCATGATTCGTACATTCGTACCTATACGCGAGCGTAATCCGAGGGATTCGCTTACGTGGGTCCCATACATGCTTAAACATAAACATGCTTACATACGACATTCTTCTACGTACACATTCTTATTTTCAAATTCATGTATACCTTGATTCATACATAACTAGTACAAGCTATGTGGATCATGCGACAATCAGTATAATCGCGGGTGCACACGGGATTATAGTGATAGGCGTATGAGAACCATAGAGTGTACTACTGTGTATGGTAAGACACGGAACGTAACATGACCCCAAGTAACGAAACGGACGTAATGTGGTTAAAACATGGTGGATACGCCGCTGGTACTTCCTATATATAAGTGTTTTCACCATGTTACCAAACTTTCGTAAAACGTGCCATGAGAAATTCAGTGTGTTGCAGACCTTTTGGACCTAATACAACTTCACGCAACTCACAAACGCATTATATCCGATTATTCATGACGAGACTTCATCCTTAACACACTACGTTCATCTATCCAACACTTATGCTATTCACATACTTGTACTCTTTAAGAGTCATTCGTTCATTCTATACTCGTATTATTTTATACAAAACTCGTTCGCAATCCAGCTTGTTTAAACATTTGAGTCCTAACTTACCTCGTTACCTATAAAATAGCCTCCCTATTCTTGATTCTTGTGAAACTATACTTAGTATACCTCTATTGCTTTATTTAAAGTAACAAACCTTTTCGTTCCTCTCAATAAACAGGTTTTACGAAAGTATGATTTTTTTTATACTATCCTTAAAAACTTCCCCTTGCAAATCTACCTTGACGTTCTCCAAAATTTGGTACTTTTTAAAACTTTCAAACTTCCCAAGTTTCAATTCTTATTGATCACCTTTATGCCAAAAACTCTTTCAAGCCTTCCTCTTGAATAAATTTCGGGACGAAATTTCCTAAAGGAGGGGAGACTGTAACGCCCTGCGTTTTCAAACTTCCTACATTTAGAAACCTTACGTGAAATTCTAACTTTGGAAATCTTGTGTTCTTATAACCATTCTTTCATTGTAATCGTTGTAAAATACGGAACTTGCTTCGTAAATAAAACTTGTACATTACACTTTTTACCTAGTTAAATCATGTTTTATTTCATATTTCACCTTGTTACAAGTTAGGGGAAACATTGTTGCACATTATTACACAACTTAACTAACAAAATTACTCATTATAATGTTTTAAAAAAATAAAAAAATAAAGAAATATGGCAGCCCCAATTCAGCAAAATTCAGCCCATATAGTTGGGTTTTGTGGGCTAGTTTCAAGGTGTAACCCCTTCTAAACACTTCCAAAGCCCAACCCATTGAAACCCTAATCCTTCCCCCTATAAATACCCCTTATAACCAGCCTCCCTACCACTTTTACAACCCTAAAAACTCACAAAACATCCACCAAACCGTAGCTGAAAGCAAGGGTTCGAGTAGATTGACACCCCTTCACGAAAATGAGCATAACTCACTCAATTCTTATCCGATTCACTCGATTCTTTTTCCTACTTGCTTGTATAATCATGGGGTTCGATTCCTAGACTTCTCCTTGGAGAAATCAGACCTGGAAATGCCCCGAAATAGTCCATAAACTTTCTGTTTGTTTTTATGTTCATCAAAAACTTGTTTAAACCTATGCAACTTGTGTCTAACACATCTCATACCTATGTCCTAATGCTTACAACTTATCCCATGGTTGGTTAAGCTTAAAAACAAGGTTGAGACATTTAAAATCAGAGGATTAAACCTCATAAACTTGGTGTTTTGTTTAGGGTTTTTAACCCACAAGTCATGTCAAACTTTGTCTTTGATACATGAGTGATTATGGAACAACTTGGGTTGTCCAAACATACAATCCTCACATGATTTGATGATTTCTCTTAGTTAGTGTGTATATTTCTTATTCTTTATTGTATGTTCATGACCCTCCTTGGTTGTTTTTTTTACATCAAGTGTAGTGGTGAACACATAGAGGTGCCTAAATGGAAGACTTGATCTTCCTACCTCCTACATGACTTCTATGACATTTAGAGGTACCAAAATGAAGATTTTAATCTTCTACCTCATGCTTGAACTATTGGACATATATTATATAACCTAAATATATTGTTCGAATAATCGAATCTTTGATGATGAACTAGTGTTCATATGTCGGGGTACTAGATTACATCATCCTAGACTATGATAACTTGTCACGATTCTAATGGAACCTTGTTCCATGAAAACATCTAAACTCCTTCGAGTTTCCTAGTGTCAAGAACAAGCATCATATGTACTAAATGATTATTTTCCATGTTATTCTCATATCTTATTTTTATGTTGTTTTAAACACCGAATCTCGACTCTAAACATACTTGAACCTTAACCCTTATACATTCGGACTCTAAATCTCTACTCGTCAACAATTGGATAATCGGAAAACATATGCAAACTTTGTGAGTATACTCGTATTCCCCCTTTTTACTTTTACCACTTTTGGGGTGTAACATGTTTACTTATCAAAAACTTACACATGAACATATTCTTACGCAATGCACAAAATAATACATTATATATGAATACTTTGATACATCTTGATGCTTGTTAATACTCATATTCCCAAAAAAATGGAAACTTATCATCAAGATAGGGGTGATTCCCTAACCTTGATGATTAGCTCCGCTCACTTTCCAACTTCACCAATGAGCTAGGGGTGATTCCCTTACCTTGGAGGTAGTTACCAACTTTTCTTCGTTCTCAAATGATTGAACGTCCCTTTTCAAAAAAAAAAATTTGGAATTTATTTCACGTGCATGCTAATATGTTATACTGGATTCGTGTTACTTGGGTGCAACTTTATGTGATAAACTTGTCATTAACTTCGTAAGAAGCCACACCTTAACATACACGATGGGTTGACCTGTGTTTTCACATGCCAGGGATACGTTAATCTTGTTAACTAAGTATGGCATGTGGATTGTTCTAAATTTTTATGAAAATACGTTAATCTTAGATTTCGAGGACGAAATCTCCTAAAGTAGGGGAGACTGTAACATTTGCGAATTTTAGAGCTATAGGATTAACGACCCGCCTCTACTGAAACTTTGGTTATGTCATGAGCAAGTTGCGTTTTCTTGGTTTGATATGTTATACACATGCCATATTTAATGTTTATCTTGAATCGCATGCTTGCTATGAGGAATTGTTCACATTTTTATCTTATGCTATGTATGTACCAAACTTGTATACTCGCCTTTGCTTTTGCATTGAATTATTTTAAACATGTTACAGGTTGATGAGGACGATGCTAAGAAAAGAGATAGCGTTGATGCCTAGATACACATATAGACGTTAGGGTTTAAAATGTTGTATCAAAATTTTGTTATGTTATCATGTTGTTTTGTTAAACTTGTCGTATTTGAATTTCTTGTAATGTTGACTATTTGAAGTTATGAAATGAAATGAAATTTGGATTTTCTAAATATTGTCACAAATAGCGTTATGATGTCTCTAGCAATCTTCACACTTCGTCTCATCCCGATGTTTCCGCCATTGGTTGGGGTGTGACAAGAACTCCCCAATCATTCTCTTTGTAACGAGCTTCACGGTGTTGTGTTGTGTTGCAGGATCGATTAGTCATCAAACGAGGAAGAAATAAGATTAACCTTTATTTGGACGAGACTAAACCCACAGGTTAACCTACAGATTAACTTGGTGTTTCTTCATTGGTACCCATCGTGGAAGGCCATAATAATGGGAGGCCATAATATTGTTTACAAACCAAGTTAACCTACGAATTAACTTAGTGTTTCTTCACCGCACGATGTTGGGCTACTTGCTTTGTATCTATGATGATGTTTGAAGAGTAGTAATATTAAGGACAACAATTCTTGACACAAGTTATTAATACACCATAATTTGATAAACGGATCATGTTATGCTTGTATATATAGATAATATATTAAACTCCTAAACATGTTTAACTCGTCCCTGATCGGAATTTTGGGTTAAATAACTTCAAATCTAATTTTAAAAAATAGGAAAAAAAAGAGATAGAACTTTGGTGAAGTTGGTGAACGAAAATGTTATAAGATCATTTTGAATCAAATAGTTGTTTTAAGTATAAGTTTGTTCAACAAATATTCTTCTATTTTCATTTGCATATCTTTGTTATATGTTTATTCTGATCTACCATGTATATACAAAGGTGGTAATTATAATCATAATATCACATATATACAAATGTGGTAATTATTATTATTATATATATCAAAACACAAAGCATGTTTGCGCCAGTGATCTTTTAAAGTTTAGAGTTTGACCACTAGGTTTTTTAAAGTTTAGAGTTTTGGCCATGTAGTTTTCCTTACCTTGCTTTGGAGTTAAAGATTGAAACTTTGAGAAATATGCTATTTTTTCTTTTCTTTTTATCTAGGATTGTTTTGTTGTTTTGCATTTCGTTTTTTTATGGTTCGTTTTAGTGATCTAATATTTCATAACATGGTGATGAATGGTACTACTTTTTTTTTCCTTTGTGTATTTTTTTTATCTTTTCATAGTAAACCTTTGAGAATTTTTATTTTACTAACAAAACTTTGATTTTTAATAATTTGTCACAAAAGTTAAATTTGTTTGGTTTTTTTATTAGTTTTTGTTTTACTTTTTTTCTTGGATTTGGTCGCCGTTTGGTGATAAATTTTGGTATCTCAGGTTTCTACCCTATCGACTTTCTAATACGTGTCGGTATAAATTCAACTTTGTCTCCGTTTTACTTTACGTGAGTCATTTTGTGTTAGAAATTCATGTTTTTTGAGTTTTTTTTTCTCGACTTTGGTCGTCGTTTGATTGTTACTTGGCACGATTTTACACCCCATGCCCCCGCAACGCGGGGGCTTAAGACTAGTTATAATCATAATATGTGTGATTTTATAAATTTATTGTAACTTTTACGGTACTTAAAATAGTTGCACATTTATGAGTATGTTGCCTAAAACTTTTACAAAATAGATATACAAAACCCAACACATGTTATGTGGTTTTACATGTGTTCATCTAGTGCTTAGTGAGAATGTATCTATATATATATATAATATATGAATAAGGTTTGGGACACGTGTCCCGTTTTAGTGCAACCAATTGTGATTTTTGGCGGGAAACAGTAGGAAACCTTTTATTTTTACACGGGATCCGAGTGTGGTATATCCATACCCGTTTTTTTGGACCCGGGTATAAAAACTATCTAATTAGCCTAAATCTCTCAAACACATCATTCTTCTCATTCACGCTTTCATTCAAGCTTACAAAACCCTAATTTTGTTCATCGCCGACAAGCAAATCTACCAACATCTCTTTCGATTTCATTAGCATCTGGTAAGTCACTGAATCTATTCTTATTATCCTATGATTTCTTGTATCTTTCATCGATGATTTCGTTCAATTTCTTATGATTCTTCTATCATTCATCCATGATTCGTTTGGTTACATGTAATCTGAGTGTTTTCATTTTGATTTTTAAGATTTCATAGATTTTAGATATAAATGGTTCTTCATTTTTTTTTCCAGATTTTAGGTTTAATGGCTGAAAATGCCGAGAGAAACAGATTCCGGCGAAAGCTAGGGTTCCGGCGAAGTTAGTAGTGATCTGGAGTCGTCGTCACTGATTTTGCTTAAGGAAACGGCATGCTCTTCTTTGTTTGTTTGGTTTTTTTAATTTTATTTGTTATTTGTTACATATAGTCAAGATTTTTTTTAGGTTTTGTTGATGAAAATGCAAATAGAAACAAATTCCGCCGAAAGCTAGGGTTCCGGCGAAGTTAGTAGTGATCTGGAGTCGTCGTCCCAATTTCGCTTAAGGAAACGGTATGCTCTTCTCTGTTTTTTTTGTTTGGTCTTTAAGTTTCTTTGTTAGTTTTTTACTTATAATCACGATTTTTCTACGTTAAGAGTATTTCAAGAGGTCTTTGATTTATTATTGACTTGAATTTAATGAAATTATCATCAATTATGTTTTAATTTCCATTTGTTGTAGTTTATTATTTATTTCATAGTTTCAATTGTTTTATGTTGTCTTCTCAATGATAGACTTCGTTCTTCTACAAGGATTGGATTATAAGCTACGACAAAAGCAACCACCATTCAGTACGCAGGTATGACTAAAAAAACAGAACAATGGCATTATAAATCTTAATTTTTAGACGAAACAATTTTATGATAAGAAAATAGTACCAACTTTGTGTTGATATGTAGAGGTGGCATACTGAATTTTTTGACTAATTAATAATGAGAGTTCAAACGGGCTGGGTTGCATCGACCCATGAATCACCCATCAGCAAGTAAATGTGCATGTTAACTATGTGTTCTCATTTGTATTTAAATAGATCACTGAGCAGGCCTAGGTATTGGTGACAAAGGATGATGAACTGAATCCATGTCAAGGAAAAGTGAGTACATAAGTTGCCATATCTTTTGTTATGGTATATGTTTGAGAAGCATTTATTGGTGTCCCGGGATTATGATAATGGGCTAATTGCATAAAAGATTACTCATTTTTGGTCCAATGTCTGTTGTAGGTAAGCACTTTTTTTCCTCAAAAGAAAACCATCAAACTTCTTCAAGTTCTGATTAAACTAACAATATTTATACTTTGATTTAAGGTAACCATACACAATAATCTAATGAAAATGTTGATGTGCAGTAACTATGATGAGTTGACCTTTTCATACTTGGCACCTGGAAACCAGTTTACTTGAAAGAGTCACCTTATATAATTTATATTTTTAACTTTAATGGTGGTTTATGGCCTAAAAATAGTGAGTAGTTAGATGCATAGTAAATAAATAATCGGTAAATGTTGCAATGTTGGTTACCCTCTTTTGTCGTTGATTCTACCAATCCTTATCCACATATAGGAACTTGAATGTGTCTTTCTTGATTAATACTTTTTAGTCATTTTATATATGATTATTGTTAGTATATGCAACAACTCCATTTGTTCAGTTAATTAACTAAATCATTTGCAGATTCGTCTGCCTCTAAATGGTTACAAGAAAAAGACTACTGATTGGCTGGATCAACATACCTCTGACACTAACCTACCAAGGAAATAGAAGATGATTATCGCAACCTCATCTTTACTCTGATTAGGTAAGGTTTATTTTGTTATTTCTAATATTTTTACAAGAATTTTTCTTCGATTTCATCAGGTAATTTAATTTTATCATGTTTGTTAGTCGATTTGCCCTAATTGACTTTATCATGGATTAACAGGTGTAAGCTCTGCAATAAACGATTGCAAGAAGGATACTCAATCAGTAAGTGGAGAACACACGAAACACCAACCCTAGAATGTTGACTCGACATAAATGATATTTATCATGGTTCAGTCTGGTGTTTCTTATTCCTTCTATCATAATCGCCATCGGTTCATAAGAAATTGTATCATAAAGATCTTAGTTAGAGATATTGTACAAAAGAAGTAATGTTCTTTTCTTCACACTTTATCACAGGTTGTTGGCATGAAGAGGATGCAACCCTTTTTGTTGGAAAGCAGATCGATTCTAAGTATTTAGCTGCAAATTTTTCTTGTATATGTGTCTCGAAATCAGATGAATATGCTTCTTGTACCGATGGATGTACTACTAGCATAGAACCCACACATCTTTTTTTTTTTTTTAAAGAAAAAAAAAGGAACCCACACATCTTTTAGGTGACAAAACATCAAGTTTGGCTCGTGTTAGGTATATGCATTGGTTTTAAAGAAATGGAGGTATGAAATTAATATTTTAAGGGTTTCTTATCTATGTTTTCAAACTAACATATTTTTTTGTATTTTCTCTTTATGGGGTAAATAAAATAAACCAGTTACTTAATAACAGTCGATTTCTTTGAATAAAATAGGAGAATATATGCAAATTTTTTTAACTTATATAAGGATGTATCAAAAATCAACCTGAAAATCATTGATGCCGAAATCAGTCACTGACTCAAAAACAAAGTTGCAGGGCTGGATACAACCTTTTTAGTGAAAATACGTAGGCTACTATCACATATAAACCTTTGTTTTTTAGACTAACAAAATTTATGTGTGTAGAATGGGCCCAAGTACTTTGACAAGGTGAACGTGGTAAGTGTTGGTTCTCCTAAAATCCGAACTTCATATGTCCAAATTGTGCACACTTAATTTATGAAGGAAATCCAAGTGGACATTTTGATTTTGCTTAGCAAAATATAAGATTCACAATAGATGGCTAGCATATAATCACTGCAGATCCTCATTACGATATTGGGGCATCAGGTATATGAATATTCCATGAAGTAAAATTTAGTAGACCACTTTTTTAGTAATGACTTGTGGAGGACAATGAGTAGTTATTGCAAAAGTCGTTTTTAGGTAGCTCGGTTGTAAAAAGCATTCAAAAGATGTCAATAAACTATGATGGGGCTTTGATTGCTGTTGATTTGGATAGTTTATAAATTTTAAGATGACTAAGGTTTTTATCTAAAGATGATTAATTTTTTTAGTTGATTATATTGTAGTCTTGAACAAAGGATGGGGCTTTGATTGCTGTTGCAACCAGTGCTACAGTGGATAAATATTGGAAAATTGGGGTTTTGAAAGACTAGATAGTTGCAACTCAGGGTATTTGGATAGAAGACGGTCGTCAACGGGTTCATTTGCATGAAATTTGTCTGTTGGAGTTTCGGTTACAGAATGAAGGGAATACTCCTTGAAACATACTAAAGGAGATTGTATGGAACAAAGATACAGAGGTTACACAGGTATGTGGTGTTGTTTATACGAAATCATGTTTTTTTTTTCAGTGGAAATGTTGGGTTTTGAACCTGCAAACGCATGGTTAACAGACTTAGAAGTTACCCGTTGTATTTCGTGATTCTTGAACACTTGGGTTTGGGGTGTATTTGATGTGGATTCGAAAAGTTGTTATGTGATATTAAATTGTCATAATCAGATAATAATCTGTAATAAAATGTGTGTAGTTGTAACAGTTAGTAATGTTGATATTCTTAGGAGGCTGATGTGGATACATGCTTTCATTTTATCCATATATTGGCATCAAAGAACATGATTCCTTACTTTCAGAAATATGTAGTGTTGGCAAAAGGAATGTCAGCAACTGATGGGAGTATGGTCTATTCAGGTGGTCGAACCAGGTACAAAGCTTTCTGCATCAAGTACATCTATCTGTTGGTACAAAGTGATAGCGTGACCTAATGAAAGAACATGAACATTTTCAGGTAAATTACTAAATTAACTACTCTTGTGAACTGATTGCATATAGTTTATTGCCAACGTTTCTTACTTGTAAGAGTTAGGTATCTGAGTTAAGAGGCGATGATAAAAATAAAACATCGTGCAAGTGTCAGAGAGTCACAGTAGGCAAAGGCCCAAAGGCTCACACGCGCACATACTGACCATATTTTTCAAAAAAACAAAATCGGTATGAACAGGTTTAAAACTGGCTTGAAACGTCTAAAGCCCGTCTGAAAATCTAAAAATGGTATGGAAGCGGCCTAAACCAGTATATACTACCCTAACACAGCTTAAATGGCATGTTTATGTCGTGCATCAGAGGAATATTGGAAGAAGTACCATTTGCCAAACACCACTTTGTTTAAGCCACGTCAGCCGTATAAGAGATGTACAAAAGAAACTTTTAAGGATTTTCCAACTTCTTCTCTTCCTTTATTAGAAAGTCTTCTCGCAATCGATCCTGATGAACGCGTGTCTGCTGCTGCATCTCTCAGCAGCGATGTGAGTTTTGCACACTTTTTAATACAAAAACGTGTTCATTGTGTGATTATGAATCTATAAATGAGTGGATTAGAGGTGACATTTTCACGTTTCATCTCATTCATAAGGTGTGTTTTTAATACAAAAATGTGTTCATTATAAGTTTTTTTATTTGGTTTTGCGTATGCGGTGGCGAGAACATGGGGTGCTCTACAACATGATGGAGATGTGGATGTATATTGTGGTTAAATTGATCAACATTATAAGACGAATGTTGGCCATATTAATTCCCATAAAACTAGGTTACAATCTTTATTTTTAAAAGAAATTATATTCTATATATCTTACTAATTTCATGTATTTAGACTATGGAAAGGGTGATGGATTGCAGGAATATGCACCTTCACTGGATCATGTTGTGGCAGATACTGTGAGCTAACTTCTGCACTATACTTTTTTTACTGTGTATTAGGTATATGCTATTATAAGTTATTATATGTATGTCTACATATATGTACAAATGTAGATACAGATATTTATGCATATACACATTTTCATTTGGTCCTTTCATGTGTTTTCTGATTTATTAAGGGTCTTTCCTAGAAAAGATCAAGTCCGATCACCCAGGAAAACCATGCTTTTCTTTATGGGCATTCAACCGGAGGATTTGTGGTTCTAAAGGTAATACTGTTGTCACACCCCAACCGATGGCGGAATCATCGGGGCGCGGCACTGAGCGAAACAGATTGTTCAGAAATTTCCATAACAACTATTTATATAATCCAGTTAAAGATACGTCCCATACCGTATCCCGAATAAACAAACATGTCATTACAGATAATCATCCAAACAAGAAATTCCGTTCCGACAACTCAGATTCAAATATTATTACAGCAATTGTTTATCTGCTTCTAGACCCCTATTCTGTTGACTTTCTGGCTGTAATGCCAGAGGACAAGATCTACAGACAATTATGCCTCAGATGCTTGTTCTTGGCAGACAACTATTTGTTGGGGGCTTCTAGAAACTTATTCTAGCCTTGCTTTCCTAGCAAATAAGCATCCTAATTACCTGTCACATATGTTAAAATAAAGTCAATACATAAAATGTAAAGGTGAGCATACAAGTTTAATAGTAGCATATAGAGTTCGAATAGTTTACGCATAACCAGCACGTACACAGAGGAAAACGAAGCACGTTAATTATCGACATGGACCTATCGATACCAATGACTGCGGGTTAACCGTCCGAGACGGTTCGCAATACATGATTACCACCGTAATCCATGCAAGTAATTGTCCTTAACAACCCCCGTGTGAACGGGTGTTGAGTCCAAACTATAGTACTACGTCGTTAAGGCAGGTAGACAGCATTCCACGTGTAAACACAATCAACAAGCATTCATTAAGTCACGTGATACATGCATATTGGTTAGCGTTTAAGTAGTTGAGTAGTGTGATCGTTTGTGTTTTGATATAAGCAACGTATGTAACATCCAAAAGTGCTAAAAGCAAAAAGGGATCGAGTATACTCACAGTGATTGATTATGGATTGAAGGGAGCGCTGAGAGTAGGGTTAGCCTGAATAGTTCGATAGCACAACAATGAGTAACGTGGAAAATAAGACAAGTGTGAATGGATCGAATGGGCTGGTCGATCGAACGGCAGGTTCGATCGAACGGGCTGTTCGGTCGGCTGGTATGTCCGTTTGGACAGTCCTGTTCGATCGGCCGGTAGGCTCGATCGGCTGGGCCATTCGAGTGGATTGTTTCTTCCTCTGGTGTGTTTGTGTTTGAGGATTTGAACTTTTGAAGTTTTCGTTGTAGTACATGAGAACACAAAAATGTCCTTACCTTTCAGGTCGATCGATCGAACAGTCCGTTCGATCGGCTGGGAACCTTAGAGTGATGCTCAACAGGATGTCGCTCGATCGAACGGACTGTTCGATCGGCTGGCATTCCATACTACGAACGAGTTGTAAAAACGATTAAGTGTTGAAGCATAGTATCTCATGATCCGAAGAGTAATGTTTACCAATCGAGTAGCGTATTCGATCGAACATCACTTCGTCAATAACATATTTCATAAAATTCGAAAAGTGAGACCATGTGCTAGTCGATCGTCTGGCCCGGTCGATCGGCTGGCATGCCCGATCGGCTGGGCTGTTCGAACAGCCTAGCCGTTCGGCCAGCAAGTCTGACCTGGTCGGCCTTTCGTCTAACTCTTGGCTGTTTAATTACTTGTCGTCATATCGAGGTAGTTTGATAACGAGTTGAACTATGATATCCTTCGTTCCTACTCGCTTCTTCGGCTTGGACAGGAATCACCCAAGTCCGGCCGGTGAACGGTTCGGAGCGTCAGTTTAAAGTTTAACCCGAAATCGGTGAACCTTGCTCATAGAACCCGAATCTTGAACCTCCTAACCGTTAGCATGACTAGTTAGCCGGTTCAAGCTCCGTTTCTACCGATTGTAAGGTTTTGAGTGTAAAAGGTTGAAGAAAGTTGGAAATTATTCATAAAAATGTTAAGATTTGTAAGAATATTAGTTTGTTTATGTGGAAATTTGTCAGATCTAAGCTATTCATGGTTGAATGAGGCCAAAGTTTGGTGTTCTTCAAGAACACCATGATGACATCACCCAAGAACACTTAGATCTTGGTGATTTCACGGTTAAAAATCAAGTTTTGAAAGATAGAAAGATGTAGAATCATGCAATGATCAAAATCGTACAAGAATTAGAGTGAAAACTTACCGGAGTTGAGAGAAATCTTGAGAAAAGGTGAAGAAGAAGGCTGGTTCGATCAGAGCTTTCCAAAAATGGAAAGTGTGACAATGACAGCCCTATTTATAGGCTCCAAAAGAGGAAAGTGGCATCCGATCGGCCAGGAGCTCCGATCGAATGGGCTGCCCGATCGGCTAGGAAGATGCTAGCCGATCGGCTGGCCTGTTCGATCAGGATGCCTCCTGTTCGATCCGCGACCCACTTTGAGTATTTCGCAACGATTTTCGATGTTTCGATTTCGATGGACGATGATACGAATACGATAGAGTTCCTAGTCATTTTACTTTCAGTCCTAATCACTATATCTACATACAAGCATCTACATTTCACGTTTCGATGTCGGTTTCGATTGAGTTTGATTGTCTTTCGAGTTTCGATTCGATTTTTGATTGATTTGCTTGAATACCACACCAAACATATAAATAAGCACGCACAAGTAAAACATAAGGCACACACACACGTATAACAATACCAGAGTTCACATAATTCGAGTCCCGAGTTTGATTGATGAATCGATTAGCTTGATTATTGATTGATTAACTTTATCGCATTGTTACTTCCTACTATTCACAGTCGTAAATCGGTCGTATTGATTAAACATTCGATCATTTCATTCAGACAACACTTACTCCACATAATACAAAAAGTAAAGAGAAACATTAACAGTCAAAGAAGTCAAAGTTGACTTGGACTTTGACTTTGACTTTGACTTTGACATTCTGAAAACACGGGGTGTTACAGCTGTCAATAATTAGTTTTTTACCAATCTATGTGGGGATGATCTTCGTTCATGAAGGTTATTTTTGACTATTTTTTACCAATTAGGCTACTAACTATCCTTAAATTAAAGAATTAGAGTGTTGTACAGTCCTAGGCCTATGCTCACTTTCGGTCTATGAGGCAAAGTTTGAAAGCCCCTTTGATCAAGCTAAATTCTCTATTTTTTGGCACCAAAATTTACAATAGATATGATCCAAAAAATTCTATTATATGTCAAGTAGCGGAATAAATGGGATATTAAGTAGTGGAAATTTTCATAGCTAAAGTACTTTCTTTTTAACTAGATATCCTATTAAAATGTTTTAAATCTCAATTGCTCAGGTTTCTATTTCAAGACAAAGAAAAGATTTTCTCCAATTTCACTGTCTTCTTTTCAAACATGTCTTGTGTACACTCACTTGATCAGTTTCTTCTGTCTTACACACATTTACAGTGTTAAATTAAGGTTCATACACAGTTTGTTTGGCATCATGGTGGCAATCAGGTGTTCATGTGTAGTGATTTCACTGGGTATGTTATTGATTTGAGTTTATTTTTTTCGAATTTGGTCTGATTTTGATGATTTTGTAATGCGATTGGTTGTGTGTGTAGGTGGATTAAGTATCGACAAACGGTTCTTGTTGAAGAATCGGATATCACTTTTACGATGATTTGTGATCTTCTGATTTGTTTGCATAAGGTATAGTTCGGTTCAGTTACGGTTCGGTTTGGTCTGTTTTGCCCTAAGTTGCTAAGATTTATAGTTGATCGTTGTTTTTTAGTTTATTTTTGATGCGTTAGTTATGGATTTACTGTGAATTGGGATAGTGTAATATTTTTGATGTGTTAGTTATGGATTTACTGTGAATTGGGATAGTGTAATAATATGAGGTCACAGAGTTTAGACCAATTTGCCACCTCTTATATGTACATGTTTCTAACTGTTTTTACCTTTTTTTAATATTTAGATAAGCTAGAACATGCTGCGGGTATATGGAGGATACGATGGACCTCATCCTGGTGTCATGTCTTACAACAAAAGCTATTTGGTGGATGATCGGGGTGTGGCTGAACATGAATAACCTACAAAACTGATCATCGGTTAAAGAAATTTTGCTACAAGTCAGGAATATGCAGCTGAAAAAAATAGAGGAAAGCGATGGGCACTGTCATGGCTACACTATAAAAATTTGGTTAAATAAAAACGGGTAGATCTTCAAGGGGGCTCACTCTCTTATGCGAAAAGTGGTCTAAGACATCAAGGAGAGTACTTTCTTATGCTTAAAGCATACAACAAAAATGGAAAGCATTAATATAGAATATTGGTGTAATATGGGTGTGAATGTATTAGGTGATTTGAACAAGTTCTATGATGTATGTACCGGCCTTCTAGCTATTGGCTAATGATTTTTTGAGTAATGAAATTGGCATCTTGTTCTGTTAGAATAATTTTATCTGAAAATATCTTTTACAACCTTCATATTCACATGCTTAATACCTTAATGTGCTACTATTTTGGAATTTAAATGCTTAATACCCGTTGTTTGGCAAACTGGTTGTATAAGCATCCCAATATGATTAACACTATTATTCATCATTAGTTGGTATTTTTGACTTTGGAAAATCAAACTATAATATGAGGTGATCTTTTTGTGTGTGCAAAAGTTGGTTTAATGTAACTATGAAAGTTGGTTGTTGACTTCATAGAGTCAAACTTGAAAAACCCATATAGACTTGTGTAGTTTTAGACATAAGTCCACGGGCTTTGTTTTTGTATGATCAAGCCTTTGTACTTTTAAAATTTATCCCCATGTTTTCCTTATTGTGTGAATTTTTTTAACTTCTTTGCTTCATGGATTGGATTATTTTGTTTTAGATTTATATAAATTAATTTTTTTTGCCCAGTAAGTTCCCGGTGCTTAATATTTTCTTTCAAAAATAGTGGGTTTCTACTATGGTTACACTTTATACATGGAATTGAGCTTCGGACTTTTAACGGGCCTTTTAAGGTTAGTTATTATCTTTTAATAAACATCCAAAACTTCTTTATTTGGTCTACTGTTTTTTGACCAGATCACATATATTTTAGGCTGAAATGAAACGGTTTACAACCAAGATAGTCAACATGAAGAAGAGAAGTTATGTCTCAAGGTGGACCTATAATCTTATCTTAGGTTAGATAATCATATATACCAATTCAGGCCTTCATGGTAGTCTATTATTCTTTTTAGATGAATATCAAGTGTAAGTTGTGCTTCGTTGATGCAGATTGAGAATGAATACATTTTTTTCCTTTTAACTTAATCAACTTATCATTTGTCGTGTAAGGATTTCATCACAATTATCAGAGTACTAAGTTTGACATTAATCGATGAGTCTTAATAAAAGAAAAAAGAAAACAAAATACACATAATTTCCTAAAACACCTTGTTTATAATATGTTTATGAATTTTATTTAGTTGAAAATTCAAGTAAAAGCATAAAATAATTTAAAAACAAACAGTATAACATTTTGTATGGGTTTACGAAACATTTTTATACTGAGATCTCATTAAGAATTAAAAGGTAATAAGTTTTACAGGAAAACTATGAATACACATGGAGACAAAGTTAGGATACTGATGAAACGGAACAAATAAATTACTGTGGGAAGGGAAACAAGATACTAACGAGTTTCAAAATGTTGTTTATGTACCTTTTATTATTGAAAACTAAATTTTCCTATCCCGGGATATTCCCAGGTGATAGCCTAGTTTAACACAAATAAATATATGTCATGTTCGGTTTCAGACGTCAGTCTGAACCCCTCAAACCATTAACACGAATTTGACAATATATCAATCCGACATAATTAATACCCCTAAGTAACGTCATGTTAAAAAAGAATAGAGTAAAGGGACTTAAAAACCCATATTTCCTACATCTACATTTCCAACATCTACATTTACCATGGCAGGGAATAGTGTTTCCCTGCTATTGGTCAAAATGGGCGACCAGCAATATACCATTTGACCAACAAGTTTATTATTTTTTATCCACTTTAAATTTACGTTTTTGCCTCCAGTTTAAAATTACGTTTTCGCTCCAAGTTCAAAAAGTAATTACCCTGTTGCACCCAGCTAAAATTTACAAATTTGCCCTCGGTTCAAATATTACGATTTTACCCTCCGCCAAAATTACGTTTTCGCCTCAGCTCAAAATAAAAATATGTTTTTCTCCTATCACAAAATTACGCTTTTACACCAGTTTATTATTTTACACCCACTTTAAAATTACGTTTTTGCCCCCAGCTAAAATTTACGAATCTGCCCTCGGTTCAAATATTACGTTTTTACCCTCCGCCAAAATTACGTTTTCGCCCCAGCTCAAAATAAAAATATGTTTTTCCCCTATCTCAAAATTACGCTTTTACACCAGTTTATTATTTTACACCCACATTAAAATTACGTTTTTGCTCCCAGTTAACATTACGTTTTTGCCCCCAGTTCAAACTAAAATTATGCTTCTACCCCAGCTAAAAATTACGATTTTCTACTCGGTTCAAAATTACGCTTTCACCCTCAATTCAAAATTACGTTTCTTCCCCCAGTTCAAAATTAAATTATGGTTTTTCCCTAGCTAAAATTTACGATTTTACCCCCGCTAAAAATTACGATCTTGTCATCATTTTAGTTTTCCTTTCTAATAAAACTATAGTACTGTTTTTTTAATTAGCCAACACCCCACAACGCGGGCGAGGCACCAACTAGTTACATAACAAACGTTAGGATAACTAGTTAGAGTATTCGGCAGGGGCACATGATAAGTGGGGCGGGGGGGGGGGGGCACTGAAACAACTAACAATGTTATATATACGTAGTTTTCGTATAAAAATTTTTGAATGTGAAGCAAGGAACAATGTCCTACAAATAGTGGGTTGGCTTTTTTAGAGACATTTTTCCATGAAACAGTTGCAAAAAATAGATGTTAATCTCAACAATAATCAATGACTACCGAAGCAACTAACAATGTTATCCCATGATCTTCGTCTTAACCCCTAAGCATGTTATGTTAACAACACACACATCTTTTATCATACAATGTATTAGTTTTTCTCCAAAGAGCATCTTGCTAAGTATGAGAGCATCGTCTTTGCTTTACAAACTAAGGCTCTTAACAAGAACAAAGCCAATACTAAAACCACGTTAATAGACACACGAACACACTTTATCTGATTTAACCACAAAAAATTAACTGAGTTAGGGCTAAAAGACATAACTTGCAAGGGTTTGCAAATATTGAGTACGTTTTCTTTAATTATTGAATATGAAGGACACAGTTTGCAATAAGTGACATACATAAAGGATGATTTTTGTAATTTACTCTTGAATTTATTGTGGTTTGATTTTGCTTATATTTATGTTATACATAAATTCCACATATTATTGTAACTTTTTTATAAGTAGTGTATTTTTTCTCATATATAAAACCATAATATCTAAGTGATTTTTTTTAATGAAATTGTACTGATCATTTACAATCATTAAAATGAAGTTACGACCAAATATAAAGTTCCATGGTTTGCTACTTCCATTACCCACATATTAGTTATATAAATTTGTGTATATATTATTAAGTTATATAATTTTTTATCCTCAAATTTGTGTAATATATAACCTAACATATAACTATTTCAAAAGCGTATATATAAAACTGGCCTTTTGGAAATAAGGATCGAATGGAAAGGATTCACAAAAGATGAAGTTCTAAACATGAATAAAAGAATCACTTGTGAGTTCCACATATTCATTCTCTCTTCATTTCAAGTTAAGCATCATTTATACGCCTTTTCTCTCTCTCCATTTTCCAAGTTAAGTATCATGTGTGTGTGTATATTACAACATGATACAAGAAAAAGGAAGGAATGGATTGAAATAAAAAAGAATTAGCACTTGGGCATTTGACATATAATTCCAACCAACTTCAACAAGTTGTAAAGATCCATTAAAAATGGCTACTCCTAATAACCCAACCCAAAATCTGGTAAGGCCGACACGCTTCAAGCTCGTGAGACTCATCGTAATAGTCTTGCTTGCACTCATAATCTTCGTTGGTCTAACCGTCCTGATAATTTGGCTAACCATCAAGCCCAAAAAGATAGTCTACTCCATTGATGATGTCGTTATCCACAACTACTATTTATCCAATGCCAATCACCTAAACGCGACCTACAACTTAACCCTTAGCGCGTACAACCCTAACAAGAAAGTTTCTATTTACTATGATAAAGTTGATATTATTGTCTTGTACGATGATGAAACTATTAGCAGAGGGACTATCGACGCCTTTTACCAGTCCAAAATAAACACGACCCGTTTTAAGCTGAATCTTGCATCACATGATGTGGCATTGCCGGATCGGATTGCACGAGATCTAAAAGTGGAGAGGACGTTAGGTCGAGTCGAGTTGCGTGTGAAATTGAAGACTAGAATAAGGTTCAAGCTGGGAATGTGGAAATCAAGACAGTATGACCACATGAAAGTGTCATGTGCACCCCTTATGGTTCATTTTTCTTCTTCCTCAAAGGGCTTCCAAAGGACCATGTGTGATGTTGATTTTTAATTTTAGGGTTGGTTTGAGTTTTCTTGAATCGCCTGTTTTGCAATTTATTTGCTGATATGGTTGAGTTTGAAGTATTATAATTTGTAAATGTGACATATTTACTTAAAATAATCAAATGTTTATGTTTTTTCCTATATGTATGTTATATATATCACCATGTAAACATTGTTCAAAGCTAGATTTTTTGTACATGTATTGTTACATATAGAACCATGTATTACATGAGTTTGATGATAGAAAATGAAAGGCCTCTAGATGATCATGGAGTTAATCGAGTTCTTCGGAAAAGTTGTGCTTTCCATCTATATAAACTTGAATGATTTTTTTAAATAAATATGTTATTGTTTAGGTTAGTTGTGTTTGAGAAACAAATTTGTTATAAATTTTGAATTATTTTTTATATTTCATATTGTTTCTTGTATCACACAAAATAAATATAAATTTTGATATGAATTCATGGGTGGGGTTCGGCTACAAAGTCCAATTTTCCTACAAAGTGTACAAAGTCATAAAACACCACAATTTCAGCCATAAAACACACTCAAAACCCACAAATAATAGAGTGAAGATCAATAAAACACAATATCAAAACCCTAACAATCCATAGAAACTTCAAACATACCATCGTAGAACTATGAATATAAAACACAACATGATAATCAACAAAAAACACATTAATGCTAGTTATTCGAAAATCAAAGCCTTATCATCCAAAACACAACACAAAACCCACAAATATGGCGATTTAGTAATCTCCACTTTGTTATTTGGGAGTTTTAAGTGTGTTTTATGGCTGGAATTGTGGTGTCTTATGACTTTGTACACTTTGTAGGAAAAATGGACTTTGTAGCCAACTCCCACCCATGAATTCATAACCCTGAAGGGGTAAGGTCCCAAAAAACCTCATAAAAAGGATATGGGACCATACCACCAACTGGCCTTTCAACCCTTCAACTTTGCGCGGCCACGCATTGGTCTTACAAAAGGAAGGAAGAGATCAACAAGCGATAGTCGCGCGCCTAAAGGAAAGCATAAAATCCTTGTGCCGCTTCCCATTGGCAAAGGGTTAAAAACCCTAAGAACAATACTTCCGCCCAAATATCTAAACTTGGATACCATTTTACCCAGACTTGGGATTTATGCAGCTGTATGCACACCGTAAAGGTGTCACACCAGATTACAGCAGTAATCTTCTAGAAGGAATATGATCGTGCACCACCCAGACGGTTATAACCGTCTGGACACGTGTCATTATCACAAACGTCCTGAAATCACAACGATAGCATGTAATTGGAGAATGATATCCATTTAAACCACTTTCCACGTGGCAATTCCCCAACCATAGATCAAGTCACGATCCGTGTGCATTCACATCAGGATCAAAGCAACTTAACAAGGATTAAAAGGACTTAACGGAAGGGAAAATAACTGCTACGGCGTTAGCATCTTCCGTCATCTTTTCAATAACAGATTTTCCCTCCTAAACCCCCGGTTATAAATAGGAGAACTCTTCAGGTATAAACTCAGATCACATTTCACTACTTAAATACTTATCTTCTCCGTTACCAATACTTATTCTCACACCGGAGTCGGGTCAAGGAGAGAACCCTCTTCTCCCCTTGACGAGGCTAACGGTGCTCTGTTTTGCAGGATCACCGGAGAAGAAACTCGGCTGCAACTGAATCAATTAAGAGAGAACTAACCTTTTATGCGGATTCAAACCCCCTAGATATCTCGGTTCCGACCATTTATCTAGTGTTTCTTCATTGGCGCCCACCGTTTTCTCAGTTTTTCTAGTTTCTATCTCGTTTCGATTCAGTTCATCTCATTTTTCTGTTTTTGCACATGGCAGAAAATTCATCTTCTCACCGACAGCCTGGTCCTCGACCAAATGTCGGAAACAATTTACCAGTAGAAGGGATGGTAGAAGAGGCCTCAGACGATAATGAGGTTCAATTTAATGGAGCAAATAACCCTGTTACTCCAGGGATATTTCCCACAAATCCCGCTCAATCAATTTTACCACCGGGAGAAACTCCGATATCATGGTATGTCCGGTCACAAGGGGCATTAAATGCAGTGTACACGCAGTTGTGTGCTCAAACTGCTCCCGTAACACAATCACGAAGGCCAGGATCTAGAGCTCATGCTTCCCAGCGAGAAGAATCAACTTATGATGGTACAAACAGCTACCAGAGACAACACCATGAGTCACAGCCTCGTCAAAGGCAATCGGTTCATGATAGGTTGGGTTCCCAATGGGATGCCCACACGGATGAATCCGATCAAACATATCGTTTGAGTGCAAACACCAGCGTATTCAACAGACTACACCCAAACTCTAACAAATCCAGGCCTCGAGCGGTTTACAACCCTGAGGCAGAGCATAACTATGACTTAGTTTACCGCCCTGCAGAAGCAGCGGAAAACTCGAAGTTTATACTGGAAATAGCTCTGGCTCCGTTAGAAAGGGTAAGATTACCATCCAACGTCGGGAAATTCAATGGGTTAACTGACCCCGATGATCATCTGAGAGTCTTCACCAGCGCAGGGTTGGTTGGCGGTTGGACTCTTCCGCTTTGGTGTCATTTGTTTGTTCAAACGTTAACTGGGCCAGCGCGAATCTGGTTTGATAACCTACCGACGGGGCAAATCGAGTCATGGAAAGACCTGCGCCAAAAATTCTTAACACACTTCAGCCAGCAAAGGCGTTCCATGCGAGATACATCCAATGTCATGAACATATGGCGTCGAGATGACGAGAATCTGGAGGATTTTATAACCAGATATAATAAGGAAGTATTGGAGATCGGTGGTGTTCACGAACAGCTAATCCGTGCTCAGTTTAAGTACGCGGTTAGATGTGACGACATGGTCAAAGTATTATCCGGGACAGAGGGCCTTCCCAAGAGTTGGGAAAAGATAATGGCGGCGGCCAAGGTTTATGCGCAGACGGAGAAAAACCTTACTACAAATAGGCCACCACCACCGCACAGCAGGCCCACAGATTTAAGTGCAACGGGCGAGCGAAGGTTCAAAAAATCATGGCGCGAGTCATCCGGAAGCCGCTCCTCTGAAGATGCTCGCACAACAATTAACAAACTCTCTGCTCAAAGAGAAAACAAGCATGAAAATAGGGAGAGGCAGTGGACCCCACAAACAAAGACCCCGGCGGAGGTGCTGAGTACCGAGGACTATCAGTTCAAACCGCCAATCCCGATGAAGAGTAAACGTGGTTAAGATCTGGCGCAATATTGCGAATATCATAAGGACACTGGGCACACCACAAACAACTGCATTTCCTTGCGCACCAAAATAGAGAAAGCCCTCAAAAATGGGGAGTTTGCGCATCTACTCCAGAATATGCGCAAGGAGATAAAATAGATTACCCGGGGAGAAGAAACCTCCAGCAAGCGGGCAAAGACTTAAGGGACTCTGTAGAGTTCCCCGCAGGAAAAAACATCAAATATGGCGAAACTATCAGGGAGTAAGTTAAGTTCCATCTAATTATTAAAGACTTTGTAACGCCTCTGAGCTTTATCCATGAATAAAATTACAAAGTTTCTATCATTTGTGTTTACAAAATGCATGCAATTTCTTTTTAGTAACCGCAAAAACATTATGGTAGTATAAAATAAGCTCCATACGCGGTCAGTGATTACCTCACAAACGACCATAAGCTTCACACATGAGCTTCATACCAACTTTCTTCGCCTTACTTAAGTAAAAGCAATTGTACTCATGCAAATATTGTAAAGTCATTCAAACAAATAGAAACATATTACCTTCAGCGTACAAATACGCCCTGAAGAGATTCAAACACGACAGTGTTTCGAGTTTTACACAAACAAGCGCAACAAAACAAGGATCTACATCCCACACACACAAAGAGAAAAGGGGGGAAACACAAATTGTTCAAAAACAATTTCACCCTACTCTAAATCTTCATCCTCATCAGGGAAGATTTCTTTAAGCTGCGTTACTGGATCATCCGACTGCAGCGCCACATTTATCAACTCCATAACTGGAAGTTGTAAATTATTAAACTCTGCCTTTAGAGAAGCAAGCGCAGCGGCAGTATCTACGCCGAAAGCAGCGGACTTGCTATCATCCCAGTTAACCTTCAGCGCGTCATTCACATGATAGGAACATTCCGCATAACCTTGCGCATATCCATCCCGTCGCGCAGCAACCACCAATTCAGCAACAGTTTTATCCAGCTCTTTAGAGTTTAATACAGATTCAGCAACCTATGAAATCAAGCGAAATTGGTAAAAAAAAAAAGAAAAAGAGAAGAGAAAAAGCAAGCGCACATATGATTTCACAATAACAAAGGAAAGGAACTTACACAAGCAATCCCGCGATCCTTCAACCAGGTCATATCATTCTTTAAAGGCTCAAGCTCGCTTTCCACTGTGACCCGCGCCGTTTCTGAATTCTCCAATTTCTCTTCAACCTCAGTCAAACGGCGGGAGGTTTCAGTATACTCGGAACGCGCGAGCTCCAGGTCTTTCTTCAGTTGTTCCTGGTCAGAAACCAAAGCAGTAAGTTCCTCTAGTTCTTTATCTCTAATGGCAAGAGTGGTTAAAGCTTGTACCTCCCGTTGCTCACTTCGTTCCCTATGAGAACGCGCCTCCACCAACGCAGCCTCTGCATCAGCTTTCTCCTTTTTCAATCTTTCTACCTCCGCATCCTGATTCTTCAGCTTTTCAACCTCAGCCTTGAGGTTACTAACAATAGTGCGAAGGTTGGCTTTCTCAGCATTATCTTTTTCGCAAATTTTCCTCCAGTTTTTACGTTCTTCAGAAAGGAGAGCAGCTTCAGCTTCGGCCTTTCTCTTCCAACCAGCAACAGACCATTCCTCAGTCTTACGCTCAGCCTCAAACTGGGCTTGATCATCTTTTAATTTAGCCATCAATTGAGCCAGACGTTTCTCATTGTTGGAAAATTTCTTCTGAGCCGCCATGAAAGATTTCTGCTCTTTATGCATATTATACCACTCACGAACAATACGGTGGGTGGTAGAAACATGAGAAGCAGTCTCAGCAACATAAGACTGATAGGCCTGCTCACAAGACCGGTCTTCCTGAAACTTGACCTCCCCAGGTGGAAGTATCCCCTGCAGCCAATCCTGGCACACATGCCAGTCCGCAAAAGTGTCTCCCTTCTTCAAATTCCAAACGGGGGCGTGAAGGTCAGCAGCATCCTTCTCCGAATAGCTCCGGTAGTAATAATCTCCCAAAGTTTCCTCTGGGCGGATGGGAGATTGTTTACTAACACCAGCAGACGAATCTTGCTCTTCAACCGACACCTTCTCAACATGCTCCGGCATAGTATTTGTAGGAGAAGGAGTAGGAGTTTTCTCAGTTGCTCCTCCCCCCAGGTCTTAAGCAATCATCTCAGGGGCCGAAGGATTATCAACATCATTCACCACATCTAGGCCAGCATCAACAGGCCTCTCAATTTCAGCAGTCTTCTCCACACCATCATCTGCACCCTCTGTAAGGTTCAACTGATCAGCAACAGAAGCATATGGAGGGGTAGGAGGAAGATCTTCATTCACCACTGATTGCACGTTCATGGGAGTTGGAGCAACAGGAACTGCTGTAAAAATAAAAAATCCATAAGGATATAATCCACAAAAAGAAAATAAGGGAAGACGTTACTTACCGGGAACGGTTTCCGTAACAAAGGCATCAAGATTCCGTCTTCGGGTAATTTTCTTCCTCTGAACCTTTTTAGGAGGTTGATCTTCCGCATCAGTATCAGTTTGTTTCCTTTTGTTCGCCCCCCTTCGCACCAAATGCTCAGGGCTGGATTCCAAATCAATTGGATCTTCTGGGTTGGATGGAGGAATATCAGCAGAATCTTTCGGTTCTGGTTTTGGTCGCCTAATAGTAACTGCAGGCGCAAGACCCTCCAAAGTATCAGAAACCACCACATAACCACACTTGTCAGAAGAATGGCGCATACCTTTCTTCTCCCCAACATTTTTAGCTTTAGAAGATTGAGTCTTCTCAGCATCGCTCTTCTTTGGCGCAACGTTACTAGTCGTTGCACGTCTTTTCTTCTCAGGGCCTACGCCCAAATTTGACAACTCACCTATAAAGCGCAAAGAACAATTCACTCAAATGCGCAAATAAAAAGTAAAAACAAACAGTATGCGCAATCTTACCTATACCAACAGCAGATTGTTCAGACAAATCCGCGTCCCGCGGAAGAGAAAAATTCCTCGCAATACGATCATACCAAAGCTCTTCATCAGGCTTTTTCTTAATGGTACCCATCTTTCCTCCTTCTCTCTTATATGAAACAACTTACAAAGCAACAACTGCAAAAAACAAAAGGAGAGCATACTCAAAAAAAAAAAAAAAAAAAAAGAGAGAGAAGAAAGGGGGTGAACCCAACCATACCATGACCTCCCTCTGTATACACAGGCTTGTCGTCCCGGTCCATCTTCCAATTCAAGCTCATACCAGCCCCAACAAGGGCTCTCTCCGGCAAAATAATGTTAGGAATTTCCTTCAAATCTTGATACCAAGTTTCATCAGAAGGGGTCCGGAGTGTTTCAACGGGAACATCTTCTTTCCCCCTTAAAACCATCCTCACCGGAATCACTTCGGCCTTAATAAAAATTTTTTTTTGCTTCCAATCATGAAAAGATTTTGGGGGATGAAGCAAAATTTTCTTTGCAGAAGCTCTCTGAACAAACGAATAGAACCCCTGGGTACAATGCATTTGATGGAAAACCCTAAATCGGGGAACGGTCGGCTCAATATGCATAGTCCGACACACAAACTCAAAATGTCGAACCCTGACCATGCCAATAGGATGCAGTTGAGAAAGATGAATATTGTAAAACTACAGAATTTCAAGAAAGAACTTCGTTACAGGCAAACGAAAGTTGCCATCACAGAAAAAATCCCAAAAAACGGTAATATACCCGGCTGGGGCATCTGCCGCTGTCTGCCCCTCTTCAGGGAACAGAGCGCCCCAACTTTCTGGAAACTTGAAATTTTGAACTAAACCGTCAAAAGACGCTCTTGACCACTTCAACGGTGGAAGTTCAGTCGACATCTCTTCGGTAAGACCTTCTTGATGTTCTCCGGTTGACATAAGAAGGGGAATAGGGGATTTTCAATAAAAGAAAAAGAAGGGAAAAAGTTTTCAACAAAACAATGATGGCACAAAGAGGTTACCCAAACGTTATATACTTATCGCAATAAATAACATTGGTAACTGTCACAGCGACTTTTCCGGGCATCACAGTCCCCAAAAACAGCAGAAAAGTACACACACGTCTGCACACGCGCGTGAAAAAGATAGTGGCATATACCTGACAGTGTCAGCCTGTCATATAGACCTAGCTGTACCATCCCCTAAAGTCAAAAGATTTCCAGAACCTCCAAACAAAATTAAATCTTCTCATAGAAGATTCCTCATTTTTCGCGCCCAAAAAACATTTCTCTCTCAAGTCCAGTGCTCCACTTATTTGCATAAGTACAACACTAGACTGGGGGGACTTGAAGGGGTAAGGTCTCAAAAAACCTCATAAAAAGGATATGGGACCATACCACCAACTGGCCTTTCAACCCTTCAACTTTGCGCGGCCGCGCATTGGTCTTACAAAAGGAAGGAATAGATCAACAAGCGATAGTCGCGCGCCTAAAGGAAAGCATAAAATCCTTGCGCCGCTTCCCATTGGCAAAGGGTTAAAAACCCTAAGAACAATACTTCCGCCCAAATATCTAAACTTGGATACCATTTTACCCAGACTTGGGATTTATGCAGCTGTATGCACACCGTAAAGGTGTCACACCAGATTACAGCAGTAATCTTCTAGAAGGAATATGATCGTGCAACACCCAGACGGTTATAACCGTCTGGACACGTGTCATTATCACAAACGTCCTGAAATCACAACGATAGCATGTAATTGGAGAATGATCTCCATTTAAACCACTTTCCACGTGGCAATTCCCCAACCATAGATCAAGTCACGATCCGTGTGCATTCATATCAGGATCAAAGCAACTTAACAAGGATTAAAAGGACTTAACGGAAGGGAAAATAACTGCTACGGCGTTAGCATCTTCCGTCATCTTTTCAATAACAGATTTTCCCTCCCAAACCCCCGGTTATAAATAGGAGAACTCTTCAGGTATAAACTCAGATCACATTTCACTACTTAAATACTTATCTTCTCCGTTACCAATACTTATTCTCACACCGGAGTCGGGTCAAGGAGAGAACCCTCTTCTCCCCTTGACGAGGCTAACGGTGCTCTGTTTTGTAGGATCACCGGAGAAGAAACTCGGCTGCAACTGAATCAATTGAGAGAGAACTAACCTTTTATGCGGATTGAAACCCCCTAGATATCTCGGTTCCGACCATTTATCTAGTGTTTCTTCAAACCCTAATATGAACTATACATACAAAATTAAAGAAAATATAACATTATTCATTTTAAATAATGCGTTTAAGAAATTTATTTCAAAATTAGCATTTTTTTTATTTTGGAAAGTGTTATCAAAGTAGATGGAATGGAATTTGTTCACGATTTAAGGACATATATATACTGTTTATAGATATTTTTTACAATATGGCTAGGAGTTGGCCAGAAAGTCCAAATTTCCTAAAAAGTGTAAAAAGTCATAAAACACCATAATGTCAACCATAAAACACATCAAAAACCCACAAATAATATGATGAAGATTACTAAAACATCATGTATGTGGGTTTTGTGTTGTGTTTTAGATGTTAAGGCTCTGATTATGGAATGACAAATATTATTGTGTTTTATATTGTTTAGCATTTTGTGTTTTATATTCATAGTTATACGATGGTGCGTTTGAAGTTTTTATGGACTATTAGAGTTTGAATATGGTTTTTTAGTAATATTCATTCTATTATTTGTGAGTTTTAGGTGTGTTTTATGCCTGAAATTATTGTGTTTTATGACTTTTTACGCTTTTTAGGAAACTTGGACTTTGTAGCTGAACCTCACCCTTACAATATATATTGTATAATTTTTTTTTGTTATCCCATCTTTTTGATAATTTTTTTTTTAAATTAAAGTAGAGATAAGTAGATAACTAATATTAATTATTAATAATATCGAAGTGATATAATCATCAGTATAAGTTTATATATATATATATATATATATATATATATATATATATATATATATATATATATATATATATATATAGGGTAGGGCTATATAGAAAACCCTATATATATAAAAAACCCTAGAAAACCCAACCTCCCGACATTTTTTTTTTTAAAAAAATAACACATGTAATATACATGTTTTTAAGAGTTTTG
This sequence comes from Helianthus annuus, assembly GCF_002127325.2. NCBI lineage: Eukaryota > Viridiplantae > Streptophyta > Magnoliopsida > Asterales > Asteraceae > Helianthus > Helianthus annuus. The sequence goes on along the minus strand of NC_035434.2, from coordinate 165,963,777 downwards.
GGCCAAAAAAATCAAAAAAGTGCCGAAGGGATGATTTAAAAAAAAAATCAGTAATTTCTGTCTTTTGTGCCTAACACATGTTAGGCAACCGGACATTGCTGAAATTTGTTTATTTTTTTTTAAAATCCCTTTGGCGCTTTTTTGTTTTTTTTGGCCCAAAACACTTTAAAACATGTATATTACATGTGTTATTTTTTTCAAAAAAAAATGTCAGGAGGTTGGGTAAAAATGGGGGGAGATTTGAGTTTACAGAGTTTTCTAAAAATTTAAGGGTTTTTTGTCTAGCATTACCCTATATATATATATATATATATTCTTGAGAGCTGAGGAGATATTGCCACATACCATTTAGTGGAATTCTTTATTAGAATTAGATGCAATGTGATACAAAGATTATCATGAGTTAATGGATTCGTATATGCATCAACTTATAAAGATATAATGCTAAAAAGTGTTATGAGTTAAAACAAACATAAGTTTTGTTTCGTTTATTGTTACGAGTATGTATCTAAACACACAGGAGAAGGTTCTTAACATGCAACATGCTTGGACAAACAACCATAGGTAGTCGGCCTGGCTCTCGAATCTTATTTGGAGTCATGATTACAAACTCGGAGATTTGTACCCTAACTTTATATATTGTTATCTTATGACTATCATCATGTGATCGGAACTTAAACTGAGTCAAACGAAGATGATAATAATAAGGAATATTGGATTTAAATAACCTCAACTTTCATCAATTGGCCAATAACACTCCCAACTTTCGATTTGTACACTAGCACTCATAACTTTTAACTTATTGGTCGATAACACTCCCTAATTAACTAAACCCTAACACAGTTAGTTGATGTCAGCTGCCACGTCATAAAAAGTGCCATGACAGCTGCCACATCATAAAAAATGTCACACCAGCTGCAACGTCATGTGTCACGTCAGCAAAAATGGCCACATCAGCAAAAACTAATAGGGTTAGTATAACAACCCTCCTGAATTTTTCTGACACCCTAAACTGTCCCAATATGTCCTAAAATACACCCTATACGTAAAAACGGACCCCGGATACATTAATTTATTAAAAAAAATTAAAAACAAGAAAATTAAGGCTGTTGCGGGGCGCGTAGCCTTCGTCTACTGCCTACGCGGGCCGCGAGCGAGCAAAAACGAGGCCTCACCCGGTGTTGACACGTGGCAACACGTGTTGAATCTATACTCGTGACCCGGATCAGCTACGCCGTAGACCCCCTATGTCGCGGGCCGCGTAAGCCTCTGCCTTCGCTTACGCGGGGCGTGAGAGACCCCAAATGCAGCCTTATAAATTGCACGCGTCGGTCTTCAGACGAATTCGTTCATTTCTCGAGCTGTCTCTCTAATTTCTGAATAGCAATCATAATTCTCGGGTATAATACCCCCTTAATAACGAGGTTCTGCTCTGTTGTAAGTATCATAACCCCTGGATACGTATTAGATATGCAGCCCGATTGATCTAGGGTTCCGTAACGGCTGTCGTGGTTCTGCCCAACGTAGTCGTTGGAATGCCATCTCGGGGATGGTATTACTAATGTTAAAATGGGTTATTATACTAACGCCTGTGCATTTGTGTAAATTATAGATTGTCACCAGGAAACCCTTACAGAAAACCTAAAACAGCAATGTGAGTAATATCTTTTTTTTTTTTCAAATTGTTTTTACAAAACCTCACACGATTAGTTATATATTAGGCAGTTATTGAGTATTTGTAAGGATACAATTATCATCGGTATGTTGGGGTTTTGTATACAAAATTTGTTACTACCTTGTGAGGGGTAACATTTTCACAAGTCGGGTTGACAGTACCGTGGATGATAATTGATATGACTTGGAAACAAATGTAATTGTGAGACTGCCCTCAATACTGTACAATAGTTTTATTTAAACTGGGATTCACTCACCAGTATTTCCCACTGACAAAATGTTTTTAAACGCGTTTCAGGTAACAATATGTGAAAGCCAAATAGAAGCCAGCTGGACAGCACTGAAGGCTTGGAAAAGTGGCAATAAAGTTACCTAAAATAAATAGATGTTTTTCTTAAATAACAATAGGATTTATTCCTATGAAAATGTGTGTATTTAAAACTTGGGTTTTATCCCACGTGTTTAATATTATGAAAGCGTGGTATTTTACTCTGATAAAATATTTCCTAACTACGGTCCTGATGTAAATTCCGTTGCCAAAATGGATAAAACACAAGATACCACCAAAACTGGTCGCGGCCGCCCGTTCCCGGGTTTGTCAGGGGAAGGGGGTTGCGACAGAAGGTGGTATCAGAGCCAAGCCACAGATTCAGCCACAGAAGTGTTCTGCTGACACCAAAATTCAATCCGTTAGGAAATAAATTACAGAAATACGTGCATAATTGTATTTTATTGTTATGTGTTATTTGACTATTTGTTAGTTTACAGTATGAGCGACCAAGGACCATCCGACGCGTATCGTCAGTTGTCTGGTTCGCCTAGAAGCGAAGGCGCCTCTTCTCAGCCTGCCCCCTCAGGGTACCCTGCTGATAATGAAGAAGGAATATTCGTGTTTAAGGCTCAGTCTGAAGAGTCATTCCCTCATAAAAAGAGAGGATGGTTCAGTAGGGGAACACATGAGCGTAGGAAACGAATGAAAAAGTTGCAAGAACAACGAGTGTTAGCAGCAGCTAAAAGAGAAACCGATGCCCACACCCAAGATATGCTTAATAGGAGTTTAGCCAACTTCCACATCTTAGCAACCACTGTAGCCGACCCTAACCTGGAACAACTAATAGCACCCCAACCACTACCCAACCAGCCGATGGAGATAGAAAACCCTGAAAATCAAGTAGAAATGCATGATTTCAACCCAGAGGAGGAAATACCTAAGGTACCAGCACCTAACCCCTTAGACCCGAATTACGACCCGTGGTGGGACGATAATAGGGATTATGTGCAACGTTACCCCATACAAGAAGACATGCCCATAACGAATCTAGGAGCATGTCCAGGGTTGGACCCTCTAGATCCCTATTACAATAACGATGTATTCATTAGGGAGATTTTAGAGAATCCTTACCCGTACCAGGAACCCGCACCCTAGATTCCAAACCCAGTCCTACAACCTGCACCCCCAATGAGTGCAGAAAATGTTCAAGAACTCAGGACATTCCGTGAGGAAATTTTAGAAAGTAGTGAAAGAATGAGACAGGTGGGAGAGTGTAACACCTCGAAATTTTGCGTCCAATAATGTATTGACACGTGTCTTAGGTTTACACGTGGTACTAAATACTAAATAAAGGACTAAAGTTGACAAACGTTGAAAGTATGTAAATCCGAGGGTTAAAAATGTCAACAAGGGATAAATATACTGTACAGTAACCTTAAAGGATGCTCGTACCTTCAAACGAATGAATCATGGATCGTACGGAACGAATTGTGAAAGAAAGTGAGGAATTACAAACTACAAGGGCCAAAGGTGTCAACATGTTTAAGTTATACCTCTGAGTGACCTTTGGGCGTACCCGAGGCTTTGTAATGGTAAATTATACTCACTAGAATACGCAATATAAATTTCGCGAAGTTCCGTTTTAAAATGAGAAAGTTATGATCAAAATCGTATGCGAGGGGTTAAAAGCGTCAAACTTTGAAAGTTATGACTTTTCGGGTATTAATAAATTAACCAAGGGTTAATAAGTTGGGTAAAAGCCACGGGGCCCTTATACGCAAATTAACGAGGCCTAAAACGCAAAGTTACCCCTTCGAAACCGAAAGGCCAGTGCAATAATTACAAAAGATTTGAAAATCTTGAAAAATAGGTCTCGGGCGGGCCGCGTTAAAGAACCAAGAGATCTTACGCGGGCCACGCTGACAGATGAGATATGGGCTCTGACATTGAGATTCAGGCGACCCGCGTAAAGGTTACCTGATCTCTAACGCGGGCCGCGTCAGCCTCCCAGATACAGAAAATTCGGACAGAAGCACTGTTGAGTGTTTTAACCGACTTTCTGAGCAATAATGAGAGCATGGGTGCCCCCTAAACGTCCCCTAGCACTCAGGGACACATGTTGATGATCCAAGAACACTTGTAGCACTTGTTGTCAATGATCTAAGGGCTTATGATTGCTATAAAAGGCCACATTGTTGCAACAAGTTCTTCACACCTCCAATCTGCCTTCTTGATCACTTCTGGAGCTCAAGTGCCTTCTTTGCTCATCCCTGGTCGTGCATAGGACTCTTGTAAGTATGCTCCACCCTTTGTGGTTTAGTTTTTGCATAGTTATAGCTTAAAAGTCAATCCGTCGTAATTAACGATTGACTTAACGATAAATCACAAATGGTCCAGTGATTTGCCGAATCAAAGGTAGTTATACGTTGGTAATTATGTGGGCATTAAACCCCTAAAAGGGCACCCTCTGATTCCCACTCTAACTAGTCCGAATGTCGAGTCAAACTTGCTTAGAAAAAGTAAACAGAATGCTAATTTGCGATTTTATGTATAATCAGTAATGTAGATGGCGTGTAACCTGTTTTAACACTCATACAACATGATAATAAGTATATTAGCTAGTCTAAGCTTGTTTGATCCGACCATTTACTATTTTGACCCGGTTCGGAACCGAAAGTCGCAAAGCTTTGACTTTTGCCTTGACTTCAGTTCTGACCCGTTATGGTATGATTTAGATATGCCTTAGGACTCCCTTAGGACTCCCTTAGGACCAGGTTACATGATGGTATAACCCTCTGTGACCGGTTCGTTGTTTGTCTGAGTCTTTGGCACATTTTCGTTAAAAGCTTAAAAGTTGACCATAACGCCCTTTTTACTTTAAAACGATAATTTTGGGCGTGTGAAAGGACAATAACCTTAGTTACTGATTTCTAAGCATGTCCCTAAAATTTCATGTCAATCCGAGGTCTAGAATAGGAGTTATGCTAAATAGCGCAATTACGGAAACTTTAGTAATTAAATGGCGTAATTAGCATAAAGCCTATCTAAACCCAAATTTCGACACCAAATCTTTTACACGCTGATGTAAAATAATATTTTGGGATTTTTAAGGATTTTTAATTATTTTTAACTTGCTCATAACCTGCGGTTATGGCATCGATTCGGTAAATACCGAATACACCCTTTTTGGACATAACTTGAGTTCTACAATGTATTTCGACCCGAATCCAGATGCTACTGATTTTAAATAATAAATAAAGTATTTTGAACTTTATAAACTGTTCGGAAAACTCAGATCTCTTGTAGAACTTGGAAACCTCTTTTTCATCTTTAAAATGACCGAAATACCCCCTACGGGGCATATATTGAAATTAAATTCATTACGGGCATTATGGAAGGTATCCTACTGATACCACAACCTCTTTAAAGCATATTAACTTAGGGAAACCTGTGTAGGACTCTTACGGATTTCCCGTTACGCCATTTGCGCGCACGGTTCGGTTTATGTAACTAGTTTACATAAACTAGCCGAAACGGGTCAAACCTTATCGTCTTCACTTCAAAATCCAGAGTGTGGTTATATTACCCATGTTAAACAAGTCTTCAAACTTGTTGGGTCTAAACCACATTCCGTTCTCGGTTTTCGCCTTTCACGCGATTAAACCGTATTTATCCTTCTAAACTGATCGGTCTAGGCTAAGGCTAAATTAAAGACCCGTTAGGATTCTAATAGGTTATTATAAACCTTCGTTCCAGAATAGGAGACCAGTAAAAGATACTTGCATTTGGTTGATTGAGGATTATTACTTGCTCAGGTAAATACTTTTAACTTATTTTCCATTATACAGGCTTGGGTTACGGTATATAAAAATACCGCTTGGTCGGGCAACTGACCCCAACTCAATGGTAGTTGGGTATTATCAATGTGACCCGTTTAAAAATTGGTTTTGTTGGCTTTACGCCTTTGGGAGCTTAATGACCATGTCCCGGATATCCTTGGCATCATTTTACGAAATGGCCACGACCTCGACACGCGGGTGTAGGCGTACACCCGACAACGTGTCTATATTTATAAAGGTATAACCGTTGGTTTTCCCGCCACGGCTTTATGCTATGTGGCGTGTCAATTAACCTTAAACCCGGCACGACCCGGGCGACCGAACGCATAGTGAACATGTAATTCTTTTATAAGATTTAATTGATGAATTATCCCAAGTTATAAAGAGTTTGTGCCTTGTGCATTCAAATCAATTTTATTAAACTTTTTTTCAAAAGTGTCGGTTGAATGTATTTACCAGTGTAAAGTGACATATTTTCCCCAAAAGATTAATTGCAGGATCTACACGTAATAGGCTGGCCACTCCTTAGCATCGTTAGAGTCTCGCAAGCTTGGGATGCCACTATCTGTTGAACAATAGTTCTATTTTTATTTTGATCCCCTGTGGATTCATTTCAACTACTTGTGATACTTGGATATTACATTTGATGGTTGAAATATAATCTATCTTTATGCTTCCGCTGTGCATTTATATATTGTGTGGTTTGACTATATTGTTGCCAACTACGTCACGGTAATCCCCCACCGGTGAAACACGTGGAAATCGGGGTGTGACAGAGAGCGACCCATCTAGAAGTATGACGAGCGCAATATAAATTTCTGGATGAATCCATATCCATGAATGTGATTGTGAAGGAAGGAATAATAATAATATAATATAATATATAATATGTGTGTTTAAAAAAAAAACTACAGATGCCTACTACTGTTAGTGTAATTTTTATTTTCAGTTGTATTGTAATTTTTATTTCCAGTGTTGGCTTGTATTAGATGCATATATATATATAGGGAGATGTTCATTTGAGAAAAATCTTTTTGCAAGAAGAAAACTAATTTAATCTAGGCCCTACATTTTTTTGATCAATGGTTATGAATCAAGATATAATTTTCGTCTACTTTTAATTAATACTTTAATTAATAAGGGTAGGAAAGACATTTGACGTACAATACTAATAAATATTATAAAGAGTTACTCAAGTCTTATTAATGCCACCATAATTTCCTCCTTCACCGCCATTAGGCTAGAGGGTATGGTGATGGTCCTCCAAGGGAGGATGATCCGCCACGTAGGCGCCACGTCATAGTCCTCCCAAGTATGGTCCATCTCACAAAATTAGAGGGTATGGAGGATGGTCCTAGATGATCTTACTCCACCACTTTTATGTTTTTTATTTTTTTAATTTTCTACTTTTTTTAACATTTAACAAATAAACTAACAAAATATTTTTATTAATATTAAAAACACATTACATAAACTTAAAAACGTAAACTTAAAAAAATCCTAATATATTAAAATAAACTACTAGTTTTCCTCCTCCATGTCGTCGGCGGGTTCGTTTTGAGAATTACGTAGACTTAACAACTAGATTTTTTTTTAAATGCCTTTGAACTTTCACGTTTTAAATGAGAACGTTTTTTTAATCTAATCTAAAAAGTTCAAAACTACACCCAAGAAATGAGCTGGCTAATTTCTCTTGAAACTGGTGAACTACGAATATTTAATTCAATCGGAGCTCAAGTGAAATTTAACCAAATTTGACTTTCTGTTTGTCTCTTTCTTAAAAGAAGCAAAACTGAAGAAAAGGCATCTTCTCTCTCCCTCTCACTCATCTTCTCCAAAAATTCATCAGACCCTCTTCTAAACAAGCTTCATCAATGGCGGTCAAAAATGAAGAAGAAATGGTAAATTTATTTTTTTTATTTAACGATCAAAAATGAAGGGGGGGCCCACCATATTGGATCGTCCTGAACGTCCATTCCTCGACGTTGAAAACGGGGACGGGTGGGGGCGGGATGGGGTGACGCCGGCGCCGAACCAAGAAGGGGATGGGGACGGTCCCCTTACCCCATAGCCTTAATATGTTAGTGCTACACCAATTTTATTAGAAGTGACCAAATTATTGAAAAGTGTTGTGTCCTACACATATTTTATTATGATTCGCAAAATTATTTAAAAGTTTTGTGGTCCTACACATTATGTACGTTACACCAAAACATTGTTTTTATGGTGTAGGAAATGTTGAATATATAGGATCATGTGCATGATTGTTTTTATTGTGTAAGATGCAAAACTATTTTATAGGATGACTCATTGAATGATTAGGGTTCATTACCTTTGTACCCTTTATTCTTTTTATTCTTAATTTATAATTTCTTCTCATTTGAACTCTCCACTATATATATAAAGAGTAAGTCGCAATGATCGACGTTTTTGATCAACATGCGTGTTGTGTGTTTGGTTATGTTCAATATTATCTTGTGATATTAATACGTGGTAAATGTTTAAAATCCAGATGGACAACGAAGTGAACCAGGGAAACCAGAACGATAATAACCAGAATGATAACAACCAGAATGACAATAACCCGATTAATGAGAATCCAAACAACAATAACAATGGAAACCAAGTGGATAACAATGCCATCCAACACATAGTGGCACAAGGAATCATAGATGCAATGCTATTTATTATTCAAACTGTTAAGGAAGCGGATAATAAAAGTAAGCATAGCAGTAAGCGACCAACTGAACCGAGAACACAACGTAAACAATGGACATGTACTTCAAGCGCCCATTCCCAAAAGAAAAAGAACCATGCCTTATGGTTGTTCTTATAAAGAATTCTGGTTCTGCAAACCAATAGAATTCTCGGGCAATGAAGGACCCATTGCAACTCTACGCTGGATAGAAAAGACTGAGGCTGTTCAAGCAAATGTGCGGAAGAGGACAAGATAATGTTTGCTTCCAGTATGTTTAAAAACTCAGCCTTAGAATGGTGGAACACTATCCTCTAGTCAAGGGGAAGTGATAGGGTTTACAACATGGAATGGGAAGAATTTAAGAATATGGTAGAAAGGAAATTCTGCTCTCCCAATGAAAAAGAACAGATAGCAAATAAGTTCCTGAACCTTAGAATGACCGGGGTAGATAGTAAGGGTTATACTACTGCATTCTTTGAATATGCTAGAATAGTACCAACCCTTGCATCACCTGAACCAGTATTAATCTCCCGTTACATCTGGGGATTAATCGGGGAGATTAGGCATGTAGTCAAGGCAGCTAGACCTCAAACCATAGAAGAAGCTGTAGAACTAGCAAACACCTTGACTGATGAGTTAGTGCGTATGTGAGAAGAAGACCAAAGGAGAAACTTAGCCCAAAGGCTTACCCAGGAATTTCGTTATGGAAATTCCAACCGTAGGAACGTAGGTTCTACCTCTGCACCGTACTGCAAAGCCTGCAAGAAGAAGCATTCGGTAAAATGCTCCACTTATTGCAATTTCTGCAAGCTACCAAGGCACAAGGAAGAAGATTGCAGGAGGAAATCTAGTAGTGGACTGTGCTTCAACTGTGGATAAAAAGGTCACATCAAGCCAAATTGTTCGAAACGAGTTCCAGCCATGGGCAACAAGAACACTAAAAATGCTAGAGCATTTGTTCTGACTGCAGATGAAGCCAAAATGATTCCGAACGTCATAGCCGGTATGTTTTTAGTTAATGATGTTTTTGCAAAAGTATTATTTGACTCTGGTGCAAACCAAAGTTTTATTAGTACTTCATTTTGCAAACTTCTTAATCAACCATTAACTAAACTCTCACAAGAATGTCTAGTAGAGACAGCCAATGGGGAAACCATTAAGATTTCTGAAATCTTGTAGGGAGCAAGAATAGAATTTTTAAATCAAAAGTTTATGGCAAACCTTTACCCAATGATCTGGCAGGATTTGATATTGTATTAGGAATGGATCGGTTAATAGCCAATAAAGCCAGTATTTTATGTGATCAAAACTCAATTCAAGTAAATTCACCAAAGGGTGAAAAGATCACAATTAAAGGAGATAAGCCATCAAGATCCACAAAATTCATCTCTGATGAAAACAGCAAGTTGTATAAGAAAAGGATCTATAGTGTATTTGATTTCTATAATCAGTAACACTAAAGGAAAAGAACTAAAAGATATTCCAGTAGTATCCCAGTTTTCAGATGTATTCCCAGAAGAATTACCAGGACTACCGCCAGACAGGGAAGTCGAATTCAGAATCCATCTACTACCAGGGACAACACCAATTGCTAAAGCACCTTACCGTTTGGCACCCGCCGAAATGCAGGAACTGAAGAAACAATTGGACGAATTGTTGGAAAAAGGATTCATACAGCCAAGTTCATCGCCATGGGGGGCACCAATTATATCCTTATACAATTAGCAACTTATGTTATGTCCTATTTGTTTAAAAGTCACACCCTTTAGTTTATTTTACTCACACCATTTCATTTCATTTAAAAAAAGCAACATGGGTCACCAACAATTAATTCATACCCTTTCACTTAATTCTCACTTAATTCCCACCCCTTCGCAAGCACCACTTTCCTCTAAAATGCAAATTATATATCCACCGTTAATTCATACCTTTTCGCAAATCTTCATATCGTTTATATTCATGATTTCATACCAAGGAATATGCTTCCTAATTCTTTTTATCTCCCTCTCACATCTGCATATTTCTTTGCTGTTTTGGATATTTGTTGCACAACAACCCCAACTTCAAATCGTTTAATTATTTGTTTTTATTTCTCATTCTTCTAGAATCCTGCAGTTTTCACCCCTTAATTCTCGATTTAGTGTTTATTTTCTTCGTTTCAAGTGTTCTATGGAATGTATTTCCAAAATTGTTATGGCGATTTGATTAAATACTTCCCAATTTTAACGTATTGGTTTGAGTAAGTCGATTTATCAAACGTTTTTTGTTAAAGTTATCGACTCGGTCATTTAATTTATTAATGCGGAGTGGTTGAGACGGATTTGGATTTGCCCCTGTTTGTGTGTATGAATCTGGATAGGTTTGTGTTAAATTGGATTGAAAGTAGGGATGTATTATTCAGACGTTATAAAACAAAATGATGAACAAATCAGTTCGAATCAATAGATTAAAGCCATAATCAAGCAAGAAATGACACATCTCTACGTAAACTTTAGATTTGTAGTCAAACTAAATCGCTACGGATTCGAAATTACACCAAATATATCAAATGGTTTAGCGATGCATTAACAGGGCAAAGGAGGAAGGGTAAACAGAAGATTAATGATGAATCGTATTCGAATTCATGTCTGCAATGTTATGTTTACATCATATTTAGTTTGATTCATTTAAAATCAAAGAGATGAAGTTATGTTAATGAGGCGGATGGATATAATCAAATTATTTATGATATTAAACTAATTTTTTGTGGTATATAAATACAAAATGAGACCAAAGATTGTGTTATACAAATATAAATTGAAACCGAATATCATATCATTTTGACCATATTGATTTAAAGGAAAGTCAAGGAAGTTTGACTTTAATTTTTTAGAGGATAGCTATTGTTAAAGGAATCGTCGTTTTTGATATTCATTTTTGAAAAACAAAAAAAAAATAATTCTTTAAAATTAATAAAACATTAAGTTTTGTTTTGAAAATAATAAAATAAGAAAAAGTTTTAATTTTAAAGGAAAATTAATAAATGTTAGCTTTGATTATAAGGAAAAGTCAAAATTATTAAAGTTACGATTAGGTTTGTGTAAACTGTGATTCGGTTTCCATGATATACGCATTTCCTTCCATGAATCTTTTGTTTAATTTGTTATCTAAATTAATGTTAGTTGTACACCATGTTGATACCTAAACATGTATATTGTCAATGCATTTAATATATTATTGTGGAGGTTTTAATATGAGAATATATTATTACTGAGTTTTGTTATGTACATATTGAGTTGATCACTTTGGTGTAGTATTGCAGACCGGAGGATAAAGTAAAAGAAAAGAATATTATGCATAATCTTAACAATTTCGCATCTTATATTGTGATACTGAATACATTTACAATCAACATCCCGCTGCAACGCGCGGGTTTGCGTCAGCTCGTTTTAGTTAAAAAGAAGGACGGATCGATGCGTATGTGCATTGACTACCGTGAATTAAACAAGGTCACAATTAAGAATTGGTACCCATTACCGAGAATCGATGATCTGTTTGATCAATTGCAAGGAGCTCGATTTTTCTCTAAAATCGATTTAAGGTCAGGATATCATCAATTGAAGGTACAGGGAGAGGACATTCCTAAGACCGCGTTCAGAACAAGGTATGGCCATTATGAATTTACTGTCATGCCATTTGGTTTAACCAATGCCCCAGCTGCATTTATGGACATGATGAACCGAATATGTAAGCCATATTTGGATAAATTCATAATTGTCTTCATAGATGATATTCTCATTTACACTAAAGTAAAGAGGAAAATGCAAAGCATTTGCACGCACTTTTAAGTTTACTGAGAAAGTAAAAGCTTTATGCTAAGTTTTCAAAGTGCGAGTTTTGGTTAGAACAGGTACAGTTCCTTGGACACTTAGTTGATCATGAAGGAATCCATGTGGATCCCACCAAGATCGAGGCGATTACTAAATGGAAAACCCCTGAGTCACCAACCGAGGTTAGAAATTTCTTAGGATTGGCCGGTTATTATATAAGATTTATTTGAGATTTTCTAGAATAGCCATTCCCTTAACTAAGTTAACCTGTAAATCTATTAAGTTTGAATGGGGACCAAAAAAAAAAAGAAGCCTTTAGAAATCTTAAGCAAGGATTAACCCAGGCACCTATACTAGCTTTGCCAGAAGGAACTGAAGATTTTGTAGCATATTGTGATGCTTCTAAGTTAGGTTATGGATGTGTATTGATGCAACGTCAAAAGGTTATAGCTTATGCATCTAGACAATATAAGAATCATGAAGAGAATTATTCAACCCATGATCTAGAATTAGGAGCTATAATTTTTACCCTGAAAATTTGGAGACATTACCTTTATGGTAGTAAGTTTACCATATTTACTGATCATAAGAGTTTAAGGTATGTTTTCGGGGAAAAAGAGTTAATATGAGGCAAAGACGCTGGATGGAGATACTTAGTGATTATGATTGTAATATCCAGTATCATGCAGGAAAAGCCAACGTAGTGGCTGATGCTTTAAGTCGAAAGTATCATGAAAAGCCAAAAAGGGTACGTTCTCTAAATTAAATCTACAAGTAGATTTAAATGAACAAATTAGAAAAGCACAAGAATCAGTAATCAAGGATGATACTGAAAAATTAAAAGGAATGATTAAGGAATTAGAGCAAGGAACAGATGGAATTTGGAGATTCCTTAAGAAAAGAATGTGGATACATAAATTAGGAAACCTACGTCACCGTACATTAGAAGAAGCCCATAAGTCTAAATATACGATGCATCCTGGAAGTGATAAGATGTATCAGGACTTAAGGAAGAGTTTTTGGTAGATAGGAATAAAGAAGGATATAGCAGCTTATGTTTCTAAATGTTTAACCTGTTCACAAGTCAAAGCTAAAGATTGAGATGGTTTGGGCATGTGAAGAGGAGGCAGACGATAGAGCCAGTTCGAGTGGTTGAAACCCTCGAGGTGGAGGGGAGGAGGAGTAGAGGCAGACCTAAAATTACTTGGGATGAGCGGATTAGGCAGGATTTGCAAAGATTGCACCTCTCTGAGAACATGGTCCATGATAGGAGCTCGTGGAGACGTAGAATTAAGGTTAAGGATTTCTAGGAGAGGGTACAACTGTTTTTTTTAGGTGTAGTGTATGGCCGTAGATATGTAACTATGTGTATAGGATGTTTTGTGTTGTCATATTTGTCTTGTTTTACTCTTTCGCATCTCATGGTACATTGGTAGATTCATACACACACACATACCTCATGTTCTATTTATTTCTTTCCTGGGTGTTTTGGAGCCGAGGGTCTCACTGGAAGCAGCCTCTCTATCCCTAGGGGTAGATGTAAGGTGTGCCTACATCCCACCCTCCCCAGACCCTACAAATAGCTTTGCTATTTATGGGATTTTACTGGGTATGATTGATTGATTGATTGACAAGTCAAAGCTGAACATCAGAAACCCTCAGGATTGTTGCAACAGTTAGAAATGCCAGTGTGGAAATGAGAATTGATAACAATGGATTTTGTTACCAAATTACCCAAAACAAGGAAAGGTAATGATACAATCCGGGTGATTGTAGACAGACTAACTAAGTCAGCACATTTCCTACCAATGAATGAAAGTTTCAGCATGGAACATGTAGCTAAATTATATGTAAATGAAATAGTTTCATTACATGGAATTCCTTTATCAATTGTTTCTGATAGGGATAGCCGTTTTACCTCTCATTTCTGGATGAGTTTCCAAAAGGCAATGGGAACCAAATTAAATCTAAGCACAGCTTATCATCCTCAAACGGACGGACAAAGCGAAAGGACAATTCAGACAATGGAAGACATGCTTAGAGCTTGTGTAATTGATTTCGGAGGTAATTGGGATGAATACTTACCTTTAATAGAATTTTCTTATAATAACAGTTATCACACAAGTATCAATGCTGCATCATTCGAAGCACTTTATGGACGAAAGTGCCGAACTCCAGTCTGTTGGGCAGAGATTAGGGAAAAGCAACTATATGGACCTGAGATAGTGCAGGAGACAACCGACAAGATCATTCAAGTCAAGTAACGACTGAAAGCAGCACGTGGTCGAAAAAAGAGCTATGCTGATAACAAACGCAAACCATTGGAATTTCAAGTAGGAGATAAGGTATTATTGAAAGTCTCTCCTTGGAAAGGAGTGGTAAGATTCATCAAAAGGGGAAAGCTAAGTCCCAGGTATGTTGGACCTTTTGAGATTGTTAAAAGAATAGGACCTGTAGCCTATCAGCTACAGTTACCAGAGGAAATGGCAGGAATACATGATGTATTTCATGTATCTAATCTCAAGAAATGCTTAGCTGATGAATCGCTGGTAGTACCTCTTAAGGACATAGAGGTAAATGAACAACTTAAATTTGTAGAAAGGCCTCTACAGATTGAAGACAGGAAAGTCAAGAATCTCAATAACAAGAGATTAGTTCTGGTCAAAGTGAAATGGGACTCCAAAAGAGGACCAGAATACACTTGGGAGCTTGAATCAGAAATGCAAAGGAAATATCCACACGTGTTCCAGTAGATCTCGAGGACGAGCTCTAAAGCAAGGTGGGGAGGATATAACAACCCTCCTGAATTTTTCCGACAACCCTAAAATGTCCCAATATGTCCTAAAATACACCCTATATGTAAAAATGGACCCCGAATACCTTAATTTTTATTAAAAATAATTAAAAACAAGAAAATTAAGGCTGTCGCGGGGCGCGTAGACTTCGTCTACTGCCTACGCGGGCCGCGAGCGAGAAAAAACGAGGCCTCACCCGGTGTTGACACGTGGCAACACGTGTTGAACCTATACTCGTGACCCAGATCAGCTACGCCGTAGACCCGCTGTGTCGCGGGCCGCATAAGCCTCTGCCTCAGCTTACACGGGGCGCGAGAGATGTCACACCCTGATATTTCCACGTATTACCGGTGGGGAGTACCGTGACGTAGTTGATATCATCATAGTCAAACAACACAGTTTAATGCACAACGGAAGCAAAAGATAAATATATTACAAACCGATATAAAGTAATATCAAAGTATTACAAACGGGATGTAAAGGATCCACATGCGGATCAAGTAAAAGATAATTGTTCAACAGATTTTAACATCTAAGCTTGCGAGACTTTTATTTGATGCTAGGAGAGACCAGCCTATTCCGATTAGTACCTGCACTTAGCCTTTTTGGGAAAATACGTCAGTTTACACTGGTAAATACAATTTAACTGACTCATTTTGAAAACGTTTAAGAAAATTGATTTGAATGCACAGGGCACAAAACTTTTTATAACTTGGGATAATTATTTGTATATAAACTTGTAAAAGAATTACATGTTTCTTATGCGTTCAGTACCCCGGGCTGAACAGCGGGTTAAAGATTAATAGACACACCACATGATATAGTCCCGCGGCGAGTTATTCTCGTAACCGGCGGTTATATCTCATTATTTATATATATGCACTAGCAGGTGTACGCCTACACCCTGTGCTAAGGTCGTGGCCATTTTTGTGAATGATGCCAAGGATATCTATAACAACTCTTGGTAAAACCAACACCGACACCCTGGTATATCTTAAAATGTCCCAATATGTCTTATATTACACCCCGTATGTGAAAACCAAGCCCGAAATATGTTATAGTATTAAAATAAATCAAAAACAATAAATATTAAGTTGAGACGGGCCGCGTAGACCCACCCAACCATTCACGCGGGCCGTATGAAGGTGTAAACCGGATTCCTTTGATTTCTTTAAGTTGAAGCGGGCCGCGTAATAGTTCTCGATAGTTAACGCGGGCCGCGAGTGACCTAAGTTGTGGCGCAGCCCTGAGCTGACACGTTGCAGCATCGTGTCAAGCCTAGTGGTGATCTGGACAAGCTACGCGTTGACCTAGCTTTGACGCGGGCCGCGTAAGCCTTGTGCTTATTTTACGCGGGCCGCGAGAGACCCAGATTTCAGGCCTATATAAGAAGGCAACGGGCCTTCAGTCTGCTCGTTCAAATTTCTTTTCTCAATCTTAATTTCTGAATAGTAGAAGTTATAGCCGGGCATTATAGCCTCCCCCTAAATAGCGAGGTTCTGCTACGATGTAAGTATTAATACCCCTGGAGACGTATTAGATACGTTGCCCGATTGATCTAGGGTTCCGTAACGGCTGTCGTGGTTCTACCTGACGTAGTCGTTGGAATACAGTCTCGGGGAGGGTATTACTAATGTTAAAATGGGTTATTATACTAACACACGTGCATTTGTGTAAATTATAGATTATTCCCATGAAATCATTACTGAAAACCCTAAGACAGCAATGTGAGTTGATCCACTTTTTGTAAATCTTTTTGTTAACTATTTTTACAAAACCTTAAATACCTTTCCATGCGAATAACAGTTATAGAGTATTTGTAAGAATACAATTATCGTGGGTATGTTGGGGTTTTGTATACAAAATTTGTTACCACCTGGTCAAGGAGTAACATTTCCACAAGTCAGGTCTGACAGTACCGACGGGTGATAATTGATATAACTTGGAAACAAATGTAATTGCGGGATCGCCCTCAATACTGTTCACTGTGACTTTTTATTTAAACTTGATTAAACTGGGATTCACTCACCAGTATTTCCCACTGACAAAATGTTTTTAAAACGCGTTTCAGGTAACAAAATGTGAAAGCCAAATAGAAGCCAGCTGGACAGCACTGAAGGCTTGGAAAAGTGGCAATAAAGTTACCTAAGAATAAAATAGATGTTTTTATTAAATAAAATAGGATTTATTCCTATGAAATGTGTGTACTGAAAACTTGGGTTTTACCCATGTGTTTAATGTTATAAAACGTGGTGGTTTACTCTGATTAAATATTTCCTAACCACGGTCTTGATGAAAATTTCCGCTGCCAAATTGGATAAATAAACGTGATACCACCGAAACTGGATCGCGGCCGCCCGTTCCCGGGAACTAGGGATCGGGGGTTGTGACAGAAGGTGGTATCAGAGCTATGCCACTGATTCAGCCACAGAAGTGTTCTGCTGACATCAAAATTCAAAGTGTTAGGAAATAAATTACGGAAATACGTGCATAATTGTATTTTCTTGTTATGTGTTATCTGACTATTTGTTAGTTTACAGTATGAGCGACCAAGGACCATCTGAGGCGTATCGTCAATTGTTTGGTTCGCCTAGGAGCGAAGGCACCTCCTCTTCTCAGCCTGCCCTCTCAGGGTACTCTGCTGATACGGAAGAAGGAATCTTTGTGTTTAAGGCTCAACCTGAAGAGCCATTTCCTCAGAAAAAGAGGGGATGGTTCAGTAGGGGAGCACACGAGCGTAGGAAACGTATGAAAAAGTTGCAGGAACAGCGAGTGTTAGCCGCAGCTAAAAGAGAAACTGATGCCTATGCCCAGGATATGCTCAATAGGGGTATAGCTAATATCCATATTTTAGCTACCACTGCAGCTGACCCAAACCTGGAGCAAATGCTAGCACCCCAACCACAACTACCAAATCCTGACCAATCCATGGAAGTAGAAAACCCTGAAAACCAAATAGAAATGCCTGATTACAACCCAGAGGAGATACCTAGGGTACCTGCACCAAATCCTCTAGACCCAAACAATTACGACCCCTGGTGGGACGATGTTAGGGATTATGTGCAACAAAACCCGATACAGGAAAATGTGCCAATACCCAACTTAGGAGCCTACCCAGGGTTAGATCCTCAAGATCCCTATAACGTTAGTGATGCATACATTAGGGAGATCTTAGAGAATCCCTACCCATAACAGGCCCCTATCCCTCCGTACCAGAAACCCGCACCCCAGATTCCAAACCCAGTCCTAGAACCTGCACCCTCAATGAGTGCAGAAAACGTACAAGAACTTAGGACTTTCGGTGAGGAAATTTTAGAAAGCAGTGAGAGAATGCAACAGGTGGGAGAGCGTCTCGTATGGAAATACGACGAGCGCAATATGGATTTTTGGATGAATCCATATCAGTAAATGTGATGGTGGAAACGGTAGTAGTAGTAGTAGTAATAATAATAATAATATAATAATATATGTGTGTACGTGTTAGAAAAAAAAACTAAGGATGCATACTACTAGTATTGTAGCTTTATATTTCAGTCGGTATTGTAATTTTAATTTCAGTACTGGTGTGTAATAGATGCATAATATATGAATAGAGTAAAAGTAGCAATGCTCGACGCTTTTGACTAAAAGTGCGTGTCATGTGATTGGCTATATTCAAATATTATTGGTGATATTAATATTTGGTAAATGTTTAAAATTCAGATGGCCGACGAGGGAAATCAAGATAATCTGAATAACGATAACCAGAGTAACAATAACGTGGTTAATGAGAATCCAAACAACAATGGAAACCAAATGGATAATAGTGCTGTTCAACACATAGTGGCACAAGGAATTATAGATGCAATGCCATTTATTATTCAAACAGTTCAAGAAGCGAATAATAAAAGTAAGCATAGCAGTAAGCGACCAACTGAACCGGAACACAACGTGAACAATGGACTCGTTCTTCAAGCACCCATTCCTAAAAGAAGAAGAACCATGCCATATGGTTATTCTTATAAAGAATTCTGGTCCTGTAAACCAATAGAATTCTCGGGCAATGAAGGACCCATTGCAGCCTTACGCTGGATAGAGAAAACGAAGGCCGTTCTAAAAATAAGCAAGTGTGCCGAAGAAGATAGGATAATGTTTGCTTCTAATTTATTTAAGAATGCAGCTCTAGAGTGGTGGAACACTATCCTCCAGTCAAGAGGAAGTGATAGGATTTATAACATGGAATGGGAAGAATTCAAAAACATGGTAGAAAGGAAATTCTGCCCTTCCAATGAAAAGGAACAGATAGCAAATAAGTTTCTGAATCTTAGAATGACCGGGGTAGACAGTAAGGGTTACACTACCACATTCTTTGAATATGCTAGGATAGTACTAACCCTTGCATCACCTGAGCCGGTATTAATCTCCCATTACATCTGGGGATTAATTGGAGAAATTAGACATGTAGTCAAGGCAGCTAGACCCCAAACCATAGAAGAAGCTGTAGAACTAGCTAATACCTTGACAGATGAGTTAATCCGTACTAGAGAAGAAGACCAGAGGAGAAACCTGACCCAAAGGCTTACTCAAGAATTCCGTTCTGGGAATTCCAACCGTAGGAATGTAGGTTCTACCTCTGCACCATACTGCAGGATCTGCAAGAAGAAGCATTCTGGAAAATGCTCCACTCACTGCAATTATTGTAAGGCACCAGGACACAAGGAAGAAGATTGCAGGAGAAAAACCAGTAATGGAATGTGCTTCAACTGTGGAGAAAAAGGTCATGTCAAACCAAACTGTCCGAAGTTAGCCCCAGCTACAAACAACA
The DNA here is from genome assembly GCF_002127325.2 of Helianthus annuus. Taxonomy (NCBI): domain Eukaryota; kingdom Viridiplantae; phylum Streptophyta; class Magnoliopsida; order Asterales; family Asteraceae; genus Helianthus; species Helianthus annuus. Next base: position 165,943,887 of record NC_035434.2, on the reverse strand, counting down.
AGAACACTAAAAATGCTAGAGCATTTGTTCTAACTGCAGATGAAGCCAAGATGATCCCGGACGTCATAGCTGGTACGTTTTTAGTTAATGATATTTTTGCTAAAGTATTATTTGACTATGGTGCAAACCAAAGTTTTATTAATACTTCGTTTTGCAAACTCCTAAATCAATCATTAACTAAACTATCACAAGAATGTCTAGTAGAGATAGCAAATAGAGAAACCGTTAGGATTTCTAAAATCTTGCAGGGAGCAAGAATAGAAATTTTTAATCAAAAGTTTATTGCAAAACTTTACCCAATGAATCTGGCTGGATTCGATGTTGTGTTAGGAATGGATTGGTTAATAGCCAATAAAGCCAGTATTTTATGTGATCAAAAGTCAATTCAAGTAAAGTCACCAAAGGGTGAAAAGATCACAATTAAAGGAGATAAACCATCTAGATCCACTAAATTCATCTCTGTGATGAAAACTGCAAGCTATATAAGAAAAGGATCTATAGTGTATTTGATTTCTATAATCACTAACACTAAAGGAAAAGAATTAAACGACATTTCAGTAGTGTCCCAGTTTTCAGATGTCTTTCCAGAAGAATTGCCAGGACTACCGCCAGATAGGGAAGTTGAATTCAGAATCCATTTGCTACCAGGGACAGCACCAATTGCCAAAGCACCTTACCGTTTGGCACCTGCTGAAATGCAGGAACTGAAGAAACAATTAGACGAATTGTTGGAGAAAGGATTTATACAGCCAAGCTCATCGCCATGGGGAGCACCGATATTGTTTGTTAAAAAGAAGGACGGATCAATGCGTATGTGCATTGACTACCGTGAATTGAACAAAGTCACGATTTAGAATCGGTATCCATTGCCGAGGATCGATGATTTGTTTGATCAACTTCAAGGAGCTCGATTTTTCTCTAAAATCGATTTAAGATCAGGATATCATCAATTAAAGGTACAGGGAGAGGATATTCCTAAAACCGCATTCAGAACAAGGTATGGTCATTATGAATTTACTGTCATGCCATTTGGTTTAACCAATGCCCCAGCCGCATTTATGGACATGATGAACCGAATATGTAAGTCATATTTGGATAAATTCATAATTGTCTTCATAGATGATATTCTAATTTACTCTAAAAGTAAAGAGGAGCATGCAAAGCACTTGCACTTACTTCTAAGTTTATTAAGAAAGTAAAAGCTTTATGCTAAGTTGTCAAAGTGCGAGTTTTGGTTAGAACAGGTTCAATTTCTTGGACATTTAGTTAATCATGAAGGAATTCATGTGGATCCTACAAAAATCGAGGCAATTACTAAATGGAAAACTCCTGAGTCACCAACTGAGATTAGAAGTTTCTTAGGATTGGCCGGTTATTATAGAAGATTTATCCGAGATTTTTCTAGAATAGCCATTCCCTTAACCAAGTTAACCTATAAATCTGTTAAGTTTGAATGGGGACCAAAACAAGAAGAAGCTTTTAGAATCCTTAAGCAAAGATTAACCCATACACCCATATTAGCGTTACCAGAAGGAACTAAAGACTTTGTAGTCTATTGTGATGCTTCTAAGTTCGGTTATGGATGTGTGTTAATGCAACGTCAAAAGGTTATAACTTACGCCTCTAGACAACTTAAGAGTCATGAAGAGAATTATTCAACCCATGATTTGGAATTAGGAGCCATAATTTTTGCCCTTAAGATTTGGAGACATTATCTTTATGGTAATAAGTTTACCATATTCACAGATCATAAGAGCTTAAGGTATATTTTTGGGCAAAAAGAGTTGAATATGAGACAAAGACGCTGGATGGAATTGCTTAGCGATTATGATTGTGATATCCAGTATCATGCAGGAAAAACCAATGTAGTGGCTGATGCTTTAAGTCGAAAATATCATGAAAAGCCAAAAAGGGTATGTTCTCTTAAATTAAGTCTATAAGTAGATTTAAACAATCAGATTAGAAAAGCACAAGAATCAGTAATCAAGGAAGATACTGAAAAATTAAAAGGAATGATTAAGGAATTAGAACAAGGAACAGATGGAATTTGGAGGTTCCATAAAAAGAGAATGTGGACACCTAAATTCAGAAATTTACGTCACCGTATATTAGAAGAAGCTCATAAATCTAAATATACGATGCATCCAGGAAGTGATAAAATGTACCAGGATTTAAGGAAAAAAATTCTGGTGGATAGGAATGAAAAAGGATACAGCAGCTTATGTTTCTAAATGTTTGACTTGCTCACAAGTTAAAGCTGAACATCAGAAACCCCCAGGTTTATTACAGCAATTAGAAATGGCGGTCAGGAAATGGGAATTGATAACAATGGATTTTGTTACCAAGCTACCCAAAACAAGAAAGGGTAATGATACAATCTGGGTGATTGTAGATAGGCTAACCAAGTCAGCTCATTTCGTACCGATGAAGGAAACCTTTAACATGGAACAATTAGCTAAGTTATATGTAAATGAAATTGTTTCATTACATGGAATACCTTTATCAATTGTTTCAGATAGGGATAGCCGTTTTACCTCTCATTTTTGTTCAAGTTTCCAAAAAGCAATGGGAACCAAGTTGAATCTAAGCACCGCTTATCATCCTCAAACGGACGGACAAAGCGAAAGGACAATCCAGACAATGGAAGACATGCTTAGAGCTTGTGTAATTGATTTCGGAGGTAATTGGGATGATCACTTACCTTTGATAGAATTTTCTTATAATAACAGCTATCACTCAAGTACCAATGCTGCACCATTCGAAGCACTTTATGGACGAAAGTGCAGAACCCCAGTCTGTTGGGCAGAAATTGGGGAAAAACAACTATCTGGACCCGAGATATTACAAGAAACAACTGACAAAATCATTCAAGTCAAGGAACGACTGAAAACCGCACGTGATCGACAGAAGACCTACGCTGATAATAGACGTAAACCGTTAGAATTCCAGGTAGGTGACAAAGTATTGCTAAAAGTCTCTCCTTGGAAAGGAGTGGTAAGATTCATCAAAAGAAGAAAGCTAAGTCCCAGGTATATTGGACCTTTCAAGATTATTAGAAGAATAGGACCCGTAGCCTATCAGCTACAACTGCCAGAGGAAATGGCAGGAATACATGATGTATTTCATGTATCTAATCTCAAAAAGTGTCTAGCCGATGAATCACTCGTAGTACCTCTCAAGGATATAGAGGTTAATGAACAACTCAAATTCGTAGAAAGGCCTCTACAGATTGAAGATAGGAAAATTAAGAACCTCAAGCATAAGAGATTAGTTCTGGTCAAAGTAAAGTGGGACTCCAAAAGAGGACCTGAGTACACATGGGAGCTTGAATCAGAAATGCAAAAGAAATATCCACACTTGTTCCAGCAGATCTCGAGGACGAGCTCTAAAACAAGGTGGGGAGAATATAACAACCCTTGGTAAAACCAACACCGACACCCTAGTATATCTTAAAATGTCCCAATATGTCTTATATTACACCCCGTATGTGAAAACCAAGCCCGAAATACGTTATAGTATTAAAATAAATCAAAAACAATAAATATTAAGTTGAGACGGGCCGCGTAGACCCACCCCAACCATTCACGCGGGCCGTATGAAGGTGTAAACCGGATTCCTTTGATTTCTTTAAGTTGAAGCGGGCCGCGTAATAGTTCTCGATAGTTAACGCGGGCCGCGAGTGACCTAAGTTGTGGCGCAGCCATGAGCTGACACGTGTCAGCATCGTGTCAAGCCTAGTGGTGATCCGGATAAGCTACGCGTTGACCTAGCTTTGACGCGGGCCGCGTAAGCCTTGTGCTTATTTTACGCGGGCCGCGAGAGACCCAGATTTCAGGCCTATATAAGAAGGCAACGGGCCTTCGGTCTGCTCGTTCAAATTTCTTTTCTCAATCTTAATTTTTGAATAGTAGAAGTTATAGCCGGGCATTATACCCTCCCCCTAAATAGCGAGGTTCTGCTACGATGTAAGTATTATAACCCCTGGAGACGTATTAGATACGCTGCCCGATTGATCTAGGGTTCCGTAACGGCTGTCGTGGTTCTGCCCGACGTAATCGTTGGAATACCGTCTCGGGAAGGGTATTACTAATGTTAAAATGGGTTATTATACTAACACACGTGCATTTGTGTAAATTATAGATTATTCCCAGGAAATCATTACTGAAAACCCTAAGACAGCAATGTGAGTTGATCCACTTTTTGTAAATCTTTTTGTTAACTATTTTTACAAAACCTTAAATACCTTTCCATGCGAATAACAGTAATTGAGTATTTGTAAGAATACAATTATCGTGGGTATGTTGGGGTTTTGTATACAAAATTTGTTACCACCTGGTCAAGGAGTAACATTTCCACAAGTCAGGTCTGACAGTACCGACGGGTGATAATTGATATAACTTGGAAACAAATGTAATTGCGGGATCGCCCTCAATACTGTTCACTGTGACTTTTTATTTAAACTTGATTAAACTGGGATTCACTCACCAGTATTTCACACTGACAAAATGTTTTTAAAACGTGTTTCAGGTAACAAAATGTGAAAGCCAAATAGAAGCCAGCTGGACAGCACTGAAGGCTTGGAAAAGTGGCAATAAAGTTACCTAAGAATAAAATAGATGTTTTTATTAAATAAAATAGGATTTATTCCTATGAAATGTGTGTACTAAAAACTTGGGTTTTACCCATGTGTTTAATGTTATAAAACGTGGTGGTTTACTCTGATTAAATATTTCCTAACTACGGTCTTGATGAAAATTTCCGCTGCCAAATTGGATAAATAAACGTGATACCACCGAAACTGGCTCGCGGCCGCCCGTTCCCGGGAACTAGGGATCGGGGGTTGTGACAATATCCGGGACATGGTCATTAAACCCCCAAAGGCTTTTAGCAAACAAAACAATTTAAATGGGTCATCTCAATGAGTTTAACCTTCATTCGATTAACAATTCAATGCCCGACCAAGCGGTATTTTATGTACCGTACCCCAAGCCCGTATAAGGGAAAATAAGTTAAAAGTATTTACCTGAGCTAAATATAAATTCAATCCCAGCCGTATATCAATTCAGCAAGTACAGATAGCTTTTACTGGGCTCCTAAATCTGGAACGAAGGTTTTTTAATAACCTATTAGATTCCTAACGGGTCTTTAATTAAGCCTATGCTTAGACCGGTTAGTTTTAAAGGATGATACGGTTCAACACGCATGATTATGCAAGGACCGGATTAGAATGTGGTTTAGACCCGACAAGTTTGTATACTTGTTTAATATGGGTAAACCAAACACATTGTGGATTTTGAGATAAAAATGATGAGGTTTGACCCGTTTCGGCTAATTTATGCAAACTAGTTACATAAGCCGATCCGAACGCGAAAAGGGCATAACGGGTAACCACAAGAGTCATGAATAGGTTTCCTAAGTTAATATGCCTTAAATATGTTGTGATATCAGTAGGATACCTTCCATTATGCCCAAAACGAGTTTAAGACCAATTTATGCCCCGTCGGGGTATTTTAGTCATTTTAAAGGTTATAAGAGAGATTAAGTATTATTCTGAGTTCCAGGTCTGATATAATCAGTAAAAATACTTAATTTAATAAGTTATAACAGTAGGGTATAGCATATATGTGAAATTTACTATTTATAACCAAACTATGCACCGTAGGGGTATTTTGATAATTTCACATAAGCTTAAAAGGTCAAAACTGGAAATCTGAGTTTAAAACTTTTCTTTACTGTTAAATTATATAAATTTACTTAAAAAATTAGTAGGTATTAAGTTTCATATGCCAAAAATAGTTTTAACTCATACTATGCGCTTAAAACGCGTAAAAGTCGGTTTTAAGCGATTTTCGGGTTTAAATAGGAAATCTAAGTTTTTGATCAGTTTATAAAGTTAAAAATATTTTATTTATGATATAAAATCAGTAGCAAAAATTTTGGTATCAAAATATTATGTAAAACTCATTTTATGGGCCAAAGGGCAAAACCGGCAATTACCGAATTAAAGCTAGAACTCTATGTTACGCTCAGCCTAAAAATAAATAAAAATATTTAAAATCCCAAAATATTATTTTATATAAGTAGGTAAAAGTTTGGTTTCAAAAATTGGGTTTAGATAGGCTTTATGCTAATTACGCCGTTAATTTAACAAAAAGCTTTCTAATTACGCTATTGAGCATAACTCCTAATCTAGACCTCAAACTGATGTCAAATTTTAGGGACAAGTTTATAAATCAGTAATAAAGATTATTGTCCTATCACATTTTCAAAATTCTCGTTTTTGGGTCAAAAGGGCATAACGGTCAACATTTAGGCATTTAATGCATGAACTAGGATTTCTATGGAACCAAGTTGTATAACGTCGGAGGGTTATACTAACCTATAATATGGTCCTAATTGAATCCTAAGGCATATCTAAACTAAGCTAAATCGGGTCAGAACTAAAAGTCAAAGCAAAAGTCAACTTTTGCGACTTTCGGTTCCGAACCAAGCCTATACTTAGAATTGTCGGGTTGAACGTGCTTAGACATGTTCAACTAATATTTACTAAGTTATTTAAAGTGAGAAATCTGATTTTATGGCTTCTATATTAATAGTTATGAATTTAATTTAAAACTAACCCGTTTGACTTTTATTTGACCCGAAAATTTAACTAAGTAAACGTGGTAATTAGGAGGTGCCCTTTTGAGGGTTTAATACCTACCTAATTACGGTCACTTAGCCATGTTCGTTGCGAACAATGGCTCAACCATTTAAAAGTCAAAGCGTTTATTGAAAACGCTTGACTTTTCGGTTTAAAACGCTAAATAATTTAACTAAGCACGAAAGGAACACTTACAAAGGGTCCTTGCAAGGAGGTTTTGATCCTAAATTCTCAGGTATGAAGAGCAAGGTCTCCAACTTAGAGAATTCAGAAATCAAGTGTGGGTTATGAAGGAAGTGAGGTGGGTATTTATAGGTTTTTCAAGACCGTTAAGATCGTTCCTTGATAAACGTGCTTAGATCTGAACCGTACACCTCTTACCCACTGTTTTCTAATACTATGGGTGCCCAAAATGGCCCATTGTATTGATAAATGAGAGTATGGAAACCACTTTTGGCAAAACAAGCAGCTGAAACATGTTTTCTGCATCTGTATGCTTCACGCGGCCCGCGTAGGGAAACCCAGAGGGCTTCGCGGCCCGCCTGGCAGTCCAGTTCAGCATATACATGTTTCTGAAATGGCAGGTTTGGTCCCTGTAATCACATAGATGTGTTTCTGACACATCTAAGGCCCGTTAACCTAACTTCAAGGCTCTACTAAGATTCTTGAACATAGGGAACATGGAACATGTTCAAAAACATGTCGGATGTCGGTTCGTTTGGCCGTACGGTCACGTTGTTCGTCTAATTACGACGAAACACGAACGGACGCGAAAAACGATCCAAACTACGCGACGAATGGAATTTTATCAAGCCATACACTAGAATAAAATATTTTAGTGCTTACATAAATTTTTGGGTGTCCGGAGATATTCAGAATGTGAGATATGCGCGAAAATGCAAACTTGTGCACTTTTTGACACTTTTAGTCCCTGCATGACTTAAAAGTTTATTTTTGCGCGCGAAACACCTCTAAGCCTATTTATAAGCCATATAAAGGATAATTAGGGTATTTTTAACTCAGGTCATATTCCGGAAGGTCCGATACCCTACAAATCGACATACTTTTACAGTTTGACGCAATTAGTTCTTTAATTGCGCAAAGTAGCGCGAAACGTTGTTTAATGATATCCAAGCCTTCCATGGCCCATAATGGGCATTCCCAAGCATATACCTAAATATTACTACACTCTCGTTCGCTTAAATGGTCACGGAAAATCGTAGATTCAAAAGTTGACGCTTTAGGTCCCTCTATTGCGCAAACTTGCGCATCTCATCATTTAATAGCATTGAAGCCTCATCTAATCCATATTAGGCATTCATGAAAGTATTATTAAACATCACAATGCTTTGGGTTCGCTAAAAGGTCATTCAGAGGTATAATTAAACATATTGACACTTTTAGTCCCTCTAACTTGCAAAGTTGCGCGTAACTTTACTTATAGGCATAAAACCTTAGATGGCCATTATTTGGCATTCCCGAGAGTATAATTCAAATATCATGAAGCTCCCGGTTTAAAAGGTCACTCAGAGGTAAGAATTAACATGATGACGCTTTTAACCCTTCATTGCGCAAACTTTTAATTAATTACGCAAACGGCTACACTCGATCAACAAGTGGCACATTTGTGAATATAAATACCGTATGATGTTATTTAGAAACTTATTTTAGGTATGTTAACTGTCACACCCCTATTTTCCACGTGTCACCGATGGGCCCGGTGGGGAGTATCGTGACGTAGTTAATATCATCATAGTCAAACAACACAATATTTAAATGCACAGCGGAAGCAAAAGATAGATTTATTTCAACTGAATAAATTGTAATGTTTAAGTATCACAAAACAGTCGAAATAGATCCACAGGAGGATCAAAAAGGAAAACTGTTCGACAGACTTTGACATCTAAAGCTTGCGAGACTTGAGTAATGATGCCTGGAGTAGCCAGCCTATTTCGTCTAGTACCTGCACTTAGCCTTTTTGGAAAATATGCTTCGTATGATCCATGACTCATTCGTTTAAGGGTATAAATATCATGTAGGGTTATTGAAAGATATATTTATTCATTGTTGACACTTTGGACCCTTATATTCACATAGTTTCCTTGTTTGTCAACTTTAGTCCCTCTAAAGTACTCTCTCACACATTCAAAGCTTATGACACGTGTCAATACCTTATTGGACATGAATTTTCGAGGTGTTACATCCTCACCCCCTTAAAAGAAATCTCGACTTCGAGATTTACTGAAATAAATGAGGGTACTTTTCCTTCATTGTGGATTTTACCTCCCACAAGTATTCGGGACCTCTGCGGGCATCCCATTTAACCTTTACAATAGGCACATGCTTCCTTCGAAGCTTCTTTACCTGTCGATCCTCAATCGACAAAGGTTTTTCCACAAACTTCAAGCTCTCATCTATATGCACATCCGTATGTGGTATGACTAGTGATTCATCAGCTAGGCATTTCTTTAGATTGCAGATGTGGAATACAATGTGAATACCACTGAGCTCTTCAGGTAAGTTCAACTTATAAGCCACTGATCCTACACATTCGATGATCTCGAATGGTCCTATGTACCTTGGGCTTAACTTACCTTTCTTACCAAATCGCATCACCCCTTTCCAGGGTGATACCTCAAGCAGGACTTTATCACCAACCTCAAACTTCAGAGGTTTTCGCCTCTTATCCGCATAACTTTTCTGCCTATCCCTAGCAGCTTTCAGGCGGTCACGAATTTGGACAATCTTGTCCGTCGTCTCAAAGACTATGTCAGGTCCTGATAACTGAGCTTCCCCTACTTCTGCCCAACAAATAGGTGTTCTGCATTTTCTACCATATAGTGCCTCAAAAGGCGCAGTCTGAATGCTTGTATGGTAGCTATTGTTATAGGAAAACTCGATCAATGGTAGGTGCTTATCCCAACTACCACCTAGATCAATTACACATGCACGAAGCATGTCTTCCAAGGTTTGAATGGTACGCTCACTCTGTCCGTCCATCTGAGGATGGTAAGCCGTACTAAAATTTAAGCGCGTGCCCAAAGACTGTTGGAAACTTTTCCAAAAATGCGATGTGTATCTGATGTCTCTGTCCGAGATAATAGCCACTGGTACTCCATGCAGAGATACAATCTTATCAACATACAATTGGGCTAACATATCGGAGCTATAAGTCTCCCTAATGGGTAAGAAATGTGCTGATTTAGTCAGTCTATCTACTATCACCCATATAGTATCATTTCCTTTTCTCGTCTTTGGCAGCTTGGTGATGAAATCCATCGTTACCATTTCCCATTTCCAAGTAGGAATCTCAGGCTGTTGTAGCAAACCTGACGGCTTCTGATGTTCAGCTTTGACTTGTACACATGTCAAACACTTAGCTACATAGGCAGCTATAGACTTCTTCAAGCCTATCCACCAATAATTTGCCTTCAGATCCTGGTACATTTTATCAGCTCCAGGATGAACGGAATATTTGGAACTGTGGGCTTCCTGGAGGATAACATCCCGAAGTCCTCCATAAATAGGAACCCATATTCGTCCATTTAACCTTAGGATTCCATCCTTACCATAGGATAACTGCTCTTCAGTTACTCCTAGCTTCTCATCAGGATAGTTAGCTTCTAACACAGCTTCCTTCTGCGCAGCTAACAATCTTTCATTCAAATTATTCTTTATCTCAATGCTCTTGACATTAATTCTTATAGGTTTTACCCTTTCCTTTCTGCTTAAGGCATCAGCAACCACATTTGCCTTGCCTGGATGGTATCTTATCTCACAGTCATAATCATTCAAAGTTTCCATCCAGCATCGCTGCCTCATGTTCAAATCCTTTTGATTGATTAGATGCTGAAGGCTTTTGTGATCAGAATAGATCACACACTTGGTTCCATACAAGTAGTGCCTCCATAGTTTTAGTGCAAATACAACGACACCCAACTCCAAATCATGGGTGGTGTAATTCTTCTCATGCACTTTTAACTGTCGTGAAGCATAGGCAATGACCTTGCCTTTTTGCATAAGCACACATCCCATCCCGGTGTGTGATGCATCACAATATACTACAAACTCATCTATTCCTTCAGGCAACGTCAGCACAGGAGCGTTGCTTAACTTCTGCTTCAGAATGTCGAAAGACTCTTGCTGTTTAGGCCCCGAATCAAACTTGCTATTCTTGCGAGTGAGAAGAGTCAGGGGTGCTGCAATTCTTGAGAAGTTTTCGATAAATCACCTGTAGTATCCTACCAGTCCTAAGAAACTGCGAATCTCCGTAGGCGTCTTCAGTTCTTGCCAGTTCATGACAGCTTCAACCTTAGCGGGATCTACTTGGATACCACGCTCACTAACCACATGTCCAAGAAATTGGACTTCACGAAGCCAAAATTCACACTTCGAGAATTTGCCACAAAGCTTCTCCTGCTGAAGTAGCTTCAGAATACATCTAAGATGCTTCTCGTGGTCAGCTTGATTCCTTGAATAAATCAGGATGTCGTCAATGAATACAATAACGAATTTGTCCAAGTATGGCTTGCAGACACGATTCATGAGATCCATGAATGCGGCAGGTGCATTAGTGAGCCCAAAAGGCATCACTAGGAACTCATAATGACCATAACGAGTCCTAAATGCAGTCTTGTGCACATCTTCATCTCTAACCTTCAACTGATGGTAGCCTGACCTCAAATTGATCTTGGAGAAATAACTTGCCCCTTGCAATTGATCGAACAGATCGTCGATCCTGGGCAAAGGATACCTATTCTTGATAGTGGCCTTATTAAGCTCATGGTAATCAATGCACAGACGCATTGATCCATCATTCTTCTTGACAAACAAGATTGGCGCTCCCCAAGGAGACGAACTAGGCCTAATAAAACCTTTGGCTAGCAAATCATCTAGATGCGTCCTCAATTCCTTCATCTCTGTTGGTGCTAACCTATAAGGTGCTCTTGCATCAGGCGCTGCTCCAGGGATGATGTCGATTCTAAACTCCATTTGTCTATCTGGTGGCAAGCCAGGTAGTTCTTCAGGGAAAACTTCAGGGTATTCAGAAATGACTGGAATATCTTCAACCTTGGGTTTCTGCTCATCAATAGTCACTTGTGCCATATAAATGACACAACCCTTCTTCAGACATCTAGATGCCTTAAGCATAGACACTTGCTCAGGCAGTCCATACCGGGTATCTCCTTGAATGGTAAGTGACTCACCAGATGGAGTCTTGACTACCACTTGCTTCTTATTGCACACGATCTGGGCTTGGTTATGCGATAACCAATCCATGCCTAATACTATATCAAACCCGGCTAACTTCAAAGGAAGCAAGGACAAAGGAAAAGAGTGGTTCCTAAAAGATATAACGCATCCATCTAATACAGTCGAGGCGGTTTCTAGGGTTCCATCAGCTAATTCCACCTCATATTTCACACTTAAGGTTCTAACAGGTAGGTTTAACAACTTACAGAACTTATCATCAACAAAAGAATTATCTGCTCCAGAATCAAAAAGTACTCTTGCATATACATCATTTATGAGGAAGGTACTTGTGATCACATTGTCGTCCTGAATGGCTTCCTGTGCGTTCATCTGGAAGACCCTAGCATTGGTCTTCTTGGCTTCCTCAGGCTTCTTGGCGTATTTAGGGCAGTTAGTCTTAATGTGCCCTTTCTCATTGCACCCGTAGTAGGTAGCATCTTTAATCCTCTTGCAGTCAATAGTCTTGTGCTCTTTAGACTTGCACAGCCCACATGCAGGTGATCCCGATTGAGACTTGGTCTCAAGCCTGCATTTTCCAAAGTGGCGTTTTTGGCAATTCGTGCACTTTGCTTTTTCCTCTGTTCGCTGATTACCTTTTCCAGACCCAAACTTCTTGGAATCAGTGTTTCCCTTGTGCTTCTTCTCTGACCCTCGTGAGTTATCATCCTCACGCTTCCTCTTACTTTCTTCAGAATTCTTTAGCGATCTCAATCTGACCGCATCCAAGGTAAGAGACAGAGATAGATCAGCTGCTGACCTAAACGTAGCAGGTCTTGAAGCCTTAACACTGGCTTTGATTTCCGGGGCTAACCCCCCAATGAAGCGAGCAATCCTTTTGGGTTCTGGTGTCACTAGGTAAGGAACCAATCTAGACATGGTATTAAAACTGGTGAGGTAAGCTTGACAATCTAAATTCTTTAAGAAATCTGATTCAATCCTTTCCACCTCATGCTGTGGACAATAGGTCTCCTTAATGAGGACTACAAACTGTTCCCATGACATATTATAGAGTGGGATCTTCCCAGCAGCTTGAATGAGAGACTTCCACCATGCCAGTGCCTCTCCCTTGAACGATTGGGATACATACTTCACTATATCCCTTTCAGCACAACCGCTGAAATCAACAACAGTGTCCATTTCATCTAACCAAGTCATACAATCTATTGCTCCTTTCTCCCCAGTGAAATCCCGGGGTTTGCATGAAACAAAGTACTTATAAGTACAGGACTTGGTACGCGCTCCATCATCGAACACTATCCTCTTGGATGGAACACTGTGTTGGTTTGAGGAATGTTCAACATTCTCTTTCTTGGGTTCATTTTTCTTAGAGGGTGGCTTGCTGTGAGCTTCTGAATGAGTCTTAAGAACAGACTTAGAGTGGGGTACTGAAGAAGTTCTACTATGCGTCCCACTAAACTCCTTGAATTGCTCCTCTACAGCTTTAGATACAGTTGTATCAATCAGTGTACGGAGCTCTCCTCTGGTTATATTAACCCTATCATCATCATCATCATGGTTTTCCAGAGGATGACTGTCCACTTCCTCCGACCTAGCCATGTAGCTTTAATTGCTACATAAAATCAAATAAGGACGAGGTTTATACGGAAGCTTACACAGTTTTATCGTTTTAGACGATTTATTAACCATGGTTTTTAATACACATTTTAGTTAATTTGATAAGTATATAATTGTTCAGGATCTTTATCATAACCCTAAATTATAAGTTAATAATAGCACAAAAAGGCCTAGTCACGTAGACAGATTTAATTATTAAACCAGGATTTTATAGAATCGAGGTATTAAGGTTTGAATCAAAGTTCATTACCTTTCCTTGACAGGGAGTTGTAGGCTACCACTGTCTTTAGTCCCAGAGGACGTTAATTATAGCCCGTGGGCACTTCATCCTTAAGGGATGATTATATAAATAAGGGAATTTAGGATAACCCATTTAAGAATGACTTATGTGATTTTATCGTATCACATTTGTCAAGCATGTTAATATGCTTTCAGATGTTTAACAAGTATTTGAATCTTTTGAATAGGTTTTACCATCTTGGCCATGTCAGCGACGACATTTAGGCTAGGTTTTACCTTTAAGATTCTTTTTAATATTTAAACGCAGAGCAATCCTAAATTGAGATGTTAACAAGGATCTGAATCTAATTGTGGAACTACCATCTTGGCCCTGTCTTAAGGTGACATATGGGTAGGTCTTGTCCTTTTTAGATCTTGCCACTTTATTATAATGGTAGATCTTATAATATAGGAATGATATTATAACAGGAATGGTTGCCCTAAATGGGACTTCTAACTGAAATGACTTGCCCATGCAAGGGCTAATCAGAAAAATAAAAAAGGAAACAAAATAAAGGAGAAATAAAACGAATTAGGATTAACCCTATGTTCTTTGTCTAGACTCGAGAATATGCAATTGTGTAAGTGAGATTAAACACAAAAGGCTAGTGTTTAATTCACTCAGTGTTGGCTCTGATACCAACCTGTCACACCCCTATTATCCACGTGTCACCGGTGGGCCCGGTGGGGAGTATCGTGACGTAGTTGATATCATCATAGTCAAACAACACAATATTTAAATGCACAGCGAAATCAAAAGATACATTTATTTCAACTGAATAAATTGTAATGTTTAAGTATCACAAAACAGTCGAAATAGATCCACAGGCGGATCAAAAAAGGAAAACTGTTCAACAGACTTTGACATCTAAAGCTTGCGAGACTTGAGTAATGATGCCTGGAGTAGTCAGCCTATTTCGTCTAGTACCTGCACTTAGCCTTTTTGGAAAATACGTCAGTTTACACTGGTAAATACAACTTAACTGACTCATTTTGAAAAGAGTTTGAAAATTGATTTGAATGCACTTCGGCAAAAATATTTTTATAACTTGGGACAATTATTCAAAATAATCTTGTATACAGTTTTACTCATTTGTCGTCCATTAGGGCCGGTTGCAAGGCCGGACTTAAGTTAACTGACACGCCACAGGTATAATGCCCACAAGGTCGATTCCTTTAAGTGGGATACCAGTTTTTACATAATGCATCTGTCAGGTGTACGCCTACACCCCGTGCTTAGGTCATGACCATTTTTTTGAATGATGCCAAGGATATCCAGGACATGGTCATTTAACCCCCAAAGGCCATACACCAAATAATACATATCAAACAGGTTATGTAAATACATCAATCACAATACGATTTAAATGACTACATACACCCGACCAAGCGGTACTTTTATAGTACCGTATCCCAAGCCCGTATAGGGAAAATAAGTTAAGAGTATTTACCTGAGCAAAGTATAAATCAAATAAAGCAAGTGCACGTAGCTTTTACTGGGCTCCTAATCTGGAACAAAGGTTTTTAATAACCTATTAGAATCTCAACGGGTCTTTAATTAAGCTTAGACTTAGACCGGTTAGTTTTCAAAAGGAATACACGGTTCAAACGCATGATAAAGCGAAGACCGGTTTAGAATGTGGTTTTGACCCGACAAGCTTGCATGCTTGTTTAATATGGGTAACTTAAACACATTTTGTATTTTGAGACAAAAACGATATGGTTTGACCCGTTTCGGCTAATATATGCAAACTAGTTACATAAGCCGATCCGAACGCGAAAAGTGCGTAACGAGTAACCATAAGAGTCATATACAAGTTTCCTAAGTTAACATGCCTTAAATATGTTGTGACATCAGCAAGATATCTTCTATTATGCCCCATATGAATTTAAATTCAAATTATGCCCCGTGAGGGCATTTTGGTCATTTAAAATGTTATAAAAGAGTTTAAATAAAATTATGAGTTTCGGATCTGACATACTCAGTAAAAATACTTTATTTACTAAGTTATATCAGTAGGGTATAACCTATATGTGAAATTTATCATTTCTAACCATACTATGCACCGAAGGGGCATTTTGGTAATTTCACCTAAGGTTTAAGGGTCAAATCTGGAAATCTGAGTTTAAAAATTTTGCTTACTTCTAAAGTATAAAAATTTACTTAAAACATCAGTATGTATCAAGTCTTATATATCTAATATGGTTCTAATACATACTATGCGTTAAAAATGTTTAAAAACGCTTAAAAGGCGATTTTGGGCTAAATTCCGGGTTCTTAAAGGAAAGCTGATATTTTTACTATTCCAGAAGGCTTAAAATATTCTATTTATCATATTAGATCAGTAGAAAAAGGTTTGGTGTCAAAAGGTTTGGTAAAACTCATTTTATAGCTTAAAAGGGCGAAACCGACAACTACCGAATTAAGCTTAGAACTCTAGGTTATGATCAGCCTAAAAATAAATAAAAATATCTAAAAATCCTAAAATATTATTTTATATCAGTAGGTAAAAATTTTGGTATCTAAAATTGGGTTTAGATAGGCTATATGCTAATTACGCCATTTAATTACTAAAAAGCTTTCTAATTACGCTATTGAGCGTAACTCTTAATCTAGACCTCAAACTGATGTCAAATTTTAGGTACAAGTTTATAAATCAGTAACTAAGGTTTCTATTCTTTTACATTTTCAAATTTCATGTTTTAAGGTCATATGGGCATAATAGTCAACATTTAGGCATTTAACGGAAATATGCATATGAATCGGATAACTAATGAACCAAGTTGTATAATCTCAGAGGGTTATACTTATAGGTAACTTGGTCCTATTAAAGCTCTAAGGCATTCCTAAACCATGCTCAAACGGGTCAGAACTGAAAGTCAAAGCATAAGTCAAACTATGCGACTTTCGGTCCCGAACCGAGCCTAAACTGAAAATTGTCGAGTTGAACATGTTTAGACATGTTCTTACATTAATTACCAAGTTATATTAATGATAAAACAGGTTGCGTAGCCTTTACATTGTTAATTATGCATTTATTTGAAAATAGGCTTCCTGTTGACTTTTTATAATCAAGTTTGACTCGACAATTGACCTAGTTAGAGTGGGAATCAGAGAATACCCTTTTAAGGGTTTATTGCCCACATAATTACCAACTCATAGGTACTTTCAATTTGAATTTTGACTGAAGGGATTAAGATAAATGACGAAGTCAAATCTTAATTACGACGGTTTGACTTTACGCTAATAAACTAAGCAAAACTGAATTAAAGGAGGTTAAGCATACTTACAATAGTCCTAAGCACGACTAATAATCACTATGGATGAGTCTTGAGCTCCAGGAACCTCCAAGAAGTGAGTTCTGAAGTTTACAAGTGAATGAGCAATGAAGAACCCAAATTCATGGCCCTTATATAGGTTTCTAAATGCAATTTGATCATGCCAAACAAGTCTATGGATGTTATGGGATCATTCCAAGTGTCCCTAGGCTCTTTAAAACCATCAAACAAGCTCCAAGTATTGAAAACCAGGCATCTAAGTCGGTTAAACCGGCTGGAACAGGCAGCTGTGCACATTTTCTGCATCTGGGGACTTTAGGAGGGCCGCGTAAGATCCCATTGAGGTTTTACGTGGGCCGTGTGAGGGTCTGATCCGGTCACCAAGTTTCAAAAATTGCAATTTTGGTCCCTGGTCCTTCTAAACTTGATTTTAAGATCATTTCTTGCATTTTAAACCCCCAAACTTGACTTTTAAGGACTCCAAGTTATAAACCAACTTTGTTTAGTCCCCGGTTATTCATACGATCACCGAAAAGTCTTAAATTTCATCGTTGACGCTTTTAACCCCTCGTATACGAATATTGTCATAACTTTCTCATACGGTAACGAAACTTTGTGAAATTTTTATCACACATTCTCGTGAGTATAATTATTCATTACAAGGCTTCGAGTTTGCTAAAAGGTCACTCAGAGGTATACTTTAAACATGTTGACACATTTAACCCCTGTAGTTTGAAATTCCTCACTTTCTTTCACAATTAGCTTCGTATGATCCATGACTCATTCGTTTAAGGGTATAAACATCATGTAGGGTTATTGAAAGATATATTTATTCATTGTTGACACTTTGGACCCTTATATTCACATAGTTTCCTTGTTTGTCAACTTTAGTCCCTCTAAAGTACTCTCTCACACATTCAAAGATTATAACACGTGTCAATACCTTATTGGACATGAATTTTCGAGGTGTTACATTAACACTTCCAGTCCTTTCATAATCAAAGTTTTTGATTTTTCGAAAAATTAGTCCCTTAAATTCAATGTTGGACTTTATTAGGGTTTATTACACGTGTCAATACATCACTGGACGTGATTTTACGAGGTGTTACATACTCACCCCCTTAAAAGAAATCTCGACCTCGAGATTTGCTAAAATGCTGGAAGTACTTTCTGATGTATCATGGACTTAACTTCCACAATATATTTGGGGGCTTCTTCAAGCACCCAAGTTGACCTCTATAATAGGTACATACATCATTTTTGGAGCTTCTTAACCTACCGATCCTTAGTCGATACAGGTTTCTCATCATAGCATAGATCTTCATATCATTATGTGATAATGCCTCTCGACTTATTGGTGAGACACGTCCTTAAATCATTAGTGTGTAATACATGGCGATCTCCGCCAAGCTCCTTAAATAGATTTTAGCTTATAAGCTATTTAATCTTGCTACATTCGATTCCTTCGAATGATTTTATATATCTAGAGCTTAACTAACCTGATAATTACAAATTAGCACACCCCTCCAGGGTGATATCTTTTGTTGAACCTTATTCCTTAACCAGAACTCAGGAGGTTCGCGACTTTCATTAGTCCTTGATTTTCTGCCGAATACTGGCAACTTATGGATGATTATGGATTTGTTTGATCTTATTCATTGTTTCCAAGGCAACTTTCAGATCCTGATAATTGGACTTACCAATCTTCTGTCTAACATTAGATGTTTAGCATTTCATCTATACAACGTCTCCCAAGGAGCAGCCTTAATACTTATACATAAACTATTATAGAAAAGCTTATCTTAAGGTGAGATGGTTATTCCATCCACTGCTTAAACTAATTTTAAGGAATAACTAATCCTTGCCGTTGGTCGAACAAATCGACGATCCTGGGCAGCTGATGGCAAGTCTTAATTATTGCCTAATTAGGGCTGCGGTAATCAAATGCATAAGCAGAATGAACCGTCTTTCTTAATTAACTATACCGAATTCTCAGAAAATTGAGTTAGGCTATATTAATTCTCTATTTTAAAACTTACTAAATCAGGGTTTCGATTCATCCAATGATGGTACTAACCGTCTTGGAGATTCCGTAATAGTACAGCCCTAAATGGAATATAAATCTTAACTCTACTTGTCTCTCAGGAGGTAACCAGGGTAATCTTAGGAGAAGATAATCAAGATACAAGGAGGTTACAGAGATTTTCCAAATCTCAAGCTTTAGTTCATCCATCATTGCTTGTGTCAAATAAGCGACACGTTTATGTTACAAGTCCATGAATTCCTTAATCGGGAACATTTACTTGGAACTTCTATTCTGGATATCTTCTTTGAATACCATTAGCTGACTTTAGTACCATATAACCATCGGGATATCTTTGTGGTCCCATGCATTAAACCTCTATACTGATCAGGCATGGAAGCAATCTATGGAACATATTAAGATACACCAATCCTCATACGACGCTTTTATCATACCATCTGGTATTCGCAATCGATAGAGATTAAAGAGATATCAACTATATGCTGACGCACTTCCTCTAGAGAGAGGATACTTTTAGAATTCTACAATTGGAGGTTTCTGACAGGAACAGAAGAAATGGTTCTTATGATTTTGCCTGTAAGTTTTACCTTACACTTAATATCTGGGGTTCTTACGTGAAAATTTCTAAAAGTTTGCTAAGCTTATGGTCTTATGAGACACTTAGCAGCACCTGAACCAAACGTAACTCCTAACAATAAAATCACAATAAGGGATTTATCTGGTGTCATTACTAAGGTGAACTGCCTCTAATCATACATCAGGAGGGTTAAACGCCTCCATTCTTAATCCTTTTAAACTTAGCTGCAAAATCCTTGACAATTTTAGGGCAGACTCAGCTTTGACTGGTTGTTTCTTAATCTATAAAACGTGAGTAGCTGAGGTAGATCCATAATGGATTTATAATAAGCAGACTTTGAAACTTTAATGTGCCCTCTTATTACCGATGCTAACCACCAATGATTGTTTGCATTAAGCTTAGATTTTTGGGGTAGACTGAATAGGGTACAATCTCAGCCAATGAACTAAAATTTGTATCATACTGTCGACAGTCTGGAACTTTTATGGCGAGAGTCAGAAAATTCTTACTCCATCTTTTCCATTTTGTGAAGCGGATATTAGGTTTTTCTAATAAGGTCCTTAAAACTTGGTCCATTCCATGTTGTGAAAGAGGATCCTTCTTGTGGACTTCATTAATGTCCTCACTAATTAAGGGTATTGCCATCGAATGACTGTGGTGCATACCTCACCATGTCCTTTCCAGCATAACTGCTGGTATATCTAATGGTTTCTACTTCATCCAACAATTTCCTGCAATCGTTGGCCCCTTTTTACTATTGAAGTCTCTTGACTTCCAAGAGACGAGGTACTTTTAAGTATATCCTAAAAAGGAACGGGGCTCCTTGCCACATATGCTTTTGTTGGGTTTATTCTTCGCATTTGAAGTATAAATATAGCTCTTCTCATGAGCAACGACATGTGTCTTAAAGCGAGCAGCATTTGGCTTCTTGAACCTTTTCATGACTTTTCTCATAGCCTTTCTAACAACTGTGTTAATTACAGTTTTGGAGTTTAACTCCATTAACATTGAGGTTCATATTTGATGCATCATTAACATTCGTTGCATTTCTTGCACCACGACTGTTGTTTGTCTCTTCTGAGTTTTCCATACTCGAAGCTTTGGCGTTAAAAACCAAATTCATCAAGTGCTTAGACAATCCGTACCCGGTGTCTCCTTGAATTGCCAAAGGCTCGCCATAAGGAGTCTTGATAACTACTTGCTTCTTATCACCCACAATATGGGCTTGGTTACAAGACGACCAATCCATTCCTATCACTATATCGAGTCCCTCCATTTTAACGTGTAGGATCGTTGTTGGACCTGAATTAAGTCGATCAGAGGCGTTCTATACACTATGAAAGGCGGAAACAGACATAATGCATAAATTCAGCAAGATCTTCACTTAAATTGTCGTTTGTATTGATCTGGAACACAATTACAGCATGACGACACTTCAACAGAGCTTCGCCGTCAGAAAAATTCTAGGTAATTTCGTATCAACTCACACGAAATCATCACTATTTATAGACACACCTAATTCCGTGTGGAACATGCTTCTAACGGAATTAGTTACATGCGAAATTAAGATTCAAGCGATATTAAGTAATTCCGTGCGGAATTACTTAATGACTCTTCATGCGGAATTTAGTCAGTTCATGCGGAATTAACTCTTTGACATAATTCCTCGATCTTCGTGCCACAAACAATGCAAGACTCGATACAAGACGAAGTCGACAGATGTATGCACCAACAGACTCCCCCTCAGATGTTGACGAGTCTACTGTATGCCGAGTCTTTGCATCTTCAGTCTTTATCAGTCTGTCTGCTCTCTTTTCCATCAGCACCAAGCAAAACTCTCCCTCTCAACATGCCTTTTACATAATCAGGATCAGAACATGGCTCTATCTACTCTCCAATTCTCTTGATCAGATCTCTTGATTCCTTAAGTTCATCAGCATCCTCAGCTTGCATGAACTTTAGTTCCAGAATCGAAACCTGGCTCACTGGATCAGAATCTGGTTCTTTGCATTTACAGGCTCCCCCTCGAGTTATGCTCGACATCAGGATCGTCACTTGGCTTCCAGAATCTTCAGGTATCGGAACCTGGCTTTCTCTGACCATAGAGTCCTCAGGTATCGAAACCTGGCTTTTCTCAAATTCAAACCTGCATTGTCTCTACCACAAACATAAGTTTTATGATTTTCATACTAGACAATCACAGACACCACCTGTAGATCTCTTTCTGATGAACCACTTGTAGGAAAAATTTACTCATTTTAAAAACAATAGACTCCCCCTCAAAATGATCATCATTTTCAGCACTTGGAATTTTGAAAATCAACTCTTCAACACCAGTTGTCGAAAATCTTTTTGATTTTTCAAAAAATTTATGCTAAAGCACACTCAAAATCTTTTTGGGATTTTTCATATAAAAGAAATAAAATGCAGTAAAGAAATATTTACAGACAATATTTTTGTGAGTTTGTGTAAGAGAATCATATCAGTTTATGAGACAAATCACCAACACCGTTAAGCTTCATTTCATTTTAAGTTCTAAACAATTCACCTAGATTGTCAGTATATTGGTCCACTTAAATTTTCACACAAAGTTCAACTGTTTCGAGATACGAGATTAATGTCTTAAGAACTTAAACTTATTCGCGTGTCCCACCACTTGAATATACTCTCGTATCCAGATCCCAATATTCGGTCTTACAGGTGAGTATACCTAGATGATATCTGTTAAAGGGTGAATGCGAAACCGTGAGAGCTCAGGTCAGAACTTCCATTCAGCAGAGAGATGACGGCTCGACTTTTGGTGTGTTCCCTTTAGAGAATCTTTTCTTCAACAGCACATGATTAGCATTTTTCAATGTTTCATCATTTTTTATGCTGAGGGTGAGCTTATATTTCAAAGCATTTTGCAAAGTATTATACGGGGACTAGGCCATTGCTTCCGCAATACCAGAAGTCCCGGGATAATACCCCAGATATCACTGAGTATAAAGACCTAGTATCTCAGAAAGAGGGACCTTTCAAACAAGATTTCGGGGGTTACCCATATATCCAAGAAATGTTCCCCACAAGATAAGCAAGTTTGAATTTAGGTTTATATCTCGAAAACAATTTACTAAATGTATAAAAATCTACTGGCATATCCGCAGTAAGATTGTTTATCACATTCGACTTTCCATTTCTTTAGCATGTTGTGATAGTCCACTGATGTACTATCATTTCCTCTTTTATACAACAAACTCATTTTTGGATTTATCATGTTTTTGGCTTTTTCAAATTTTCTAATGTTTTTGGATTTTCTGAAATTTTTACTCCCCTTAATATGCAAATACATTTAAAGAAAATTGAAAACAAACAGTACAAGAAAATGACAACTGTTGTGAATCACTTCAATTCTCCATCCACTTGGCATAAACAATCAGAACTCCCCCTTTCAACAAACTATTTTCCCATTTAGATTTCAAACACTTAAGTTAGTTTTAATCAAAATGGTTTTTCCGGAAAATTAGTTTAGTTGATTCTACCACTTGCAGGTTGGGGATTCAATTCATCACATTGTTTTCAATCACATGTATGAGGATTATATCAAGTTAACCTAATGACCTTGACGAATCACTTGTAAAATTACCATCTGTACCACATGTAGGAATAAAACATCTACACAAATTCATTTTACCAATAAAGATGCTGTAACACCTCGAAAAATTTCGTCCAATAATGTCTTGACACGTGTCATAAGGTTCCGTTATGTGAAAACATACTTTAGAGGGACTAAAAGTGACAAACAGTGAAAACTATGGAACGTAAGGGTCCAAAGTGTCAACAATGGAGAAATAGGCTCTATGATAACCCCACATAATGTTTATAACCTTTAACGGATGGTTCATGGATCATACGACGCGGAAATTGCACAAAAGTGAAGTATTGTAAACTATAGGGGCCAAAAGTGTCAACATGTTTAATTTATACCTCTGAGTGAACTTTTGGCAGACCCGAAGCTTTGTATAGCTAAAATATACTCACTAGGATATGTGGTAAAAATTTCATGAAGTTTCGTCAACGTATGAGAAAGTTATGGCCAAAACCGTACTTAAGGGACTAAAAGCGTCAACGTCGAATTCAGGGCTTTTCGGTTGAGCGCAAAGTTATCCGAGAGCATTACCATGTTGGTAAAAGTCCTAAGGTTCTTAAAAACCAAGTTTGGGGGTTTACGGGTCGAGAAAAGTAGCCGAAACATCGCGTACAAGCTCAGGGACCAAAGCTGTCAAAGTTGAAACAAGTTTGGCTGAACCAGGGTCAGGCGACCCGCCTGGTAAAGCCCAAGCGGGCCGCGTGGGGCTGCCAGCGAGCAGAAAATTCGTTTGGGTCGAATTGGGTCCGAATTTGAGTTGGTTACAGCTGTTTCTTGCCTCTTTTTGCACCAATTAGAAGCCATGCATGGCTAGGCAACAGTAACCCACGAAATTGTGACTTTAAATCAGATTTTTGATCATATTTCTTGGCACTTGAAGTTGTAAACAAGAAGCTCTCTATCAAGAACTTTCAAGGCAGTTTCCTGGAGACAATCTGAGCAACAAGGCCGACTTCTAGTGTTCACTAAACCTCTATAGGACTCTTGTAAGCCTTCAATTCGTTCTTTAATCCGTTTTTGCTTTGATTATTAGTAAAAGTCAAACTGGGTGTTCATAACCTTTGACTTTCTGATTAAACGGATTTCTTTCAGTCATTTCTCGAATTGAAACTTGTTATAGATTGGTATTTATGTGGGAAACAAACCCTCTAAAGGGTACTAACTGATTCCCACTACATGCATGCTAAATGTCGAGTCAAACCTATTTCTAAAAAGTCAACAGAAGCGATTTTTGTGAAAAATGACATGATTAATGGTATAGATGACATGCAACCTGATTGATCATTAAAAATAACTTGTAATACATATAAGAATGTGTTTTAATCATCATCAACTCGACGATCTATAGTATAGCCACGAATCGGAACCGAAAGTCTTGTAAAACGATTATTTCGTAGACTATCGATTCGGATTCGTACATGCATGTTCGAGATCTGCATTGGATAGTATTTTGACTATTTTTATTTTAGTTAAACTTTCTGGAATTTTCTTTGATTGAGTCTATGCTTAGCCTATTCGAATGCTTGTTTCCGGTTTATGCATAAAGTTGACTATTTTGCCCTTTTTGATTTAAAACGGGATTTTTGGAAAAGTGAAAGGATAGAAATCTTTATTTTTAATATATGAACTTGCACCGAAAATTTCGGATCAGTTGGTGGTCCAGATTGTGAGTTATGGCCATTAGCGTAAAACTATATTATAAATTTACATAAACGGTCCTTTTTGCGTAGAACCCGTTTCTGGCCACGTTTTGGTACAAAACTTTTTACCAACTGATGTAATATAATATTCTGGGAATTTTGATGATTTTTAATTAATTTTTGGCTGAACGAATCCTAGATCACCTAGTCATTTCGGCTTATGTCGGTTTTGACCGTTTTAGCCATAAAATGAGTTTTACACATCCTTTTGACCCGAAACCTTTTTCTACTGATTTTATATGATGAATAAATTATTTTAAGTATTCTGGAAATATAAAAGTCTCAGATTTAATTTGAAAACCCGAAAACGCCCTTAAATCGCATATTTAGCGTTTTAAGCGCATAGTGAGCGTTATACTCGTTTTAAACATATAAGACCTATACCTACTGATGTGTTTAGCATATTTTCATATAAAAACAGTAAGTATAAGTATATGAACTCAGACTTCCAGTTTTGGCACATTTAGCCCTTGTGAAATTACTAAAATACCCCTACGGTGCATAGTTTGGTTTTAAATGATAAATTTGATATATGGGTCATACCCTACTGATATAATATGGTATATTAAGTATATTTACTGTATGAACCAGACCCGAAACTCAGATTTCTAATTTTACTCTTTTATTATCTTTTAAATGACCAAAATGCCCTTCTAAGGCATAAATTGGGTTTAAAATTTTTCCGGGCAATATAGAACATAACTTACTGATATAATATCATAATTTAAGCATATTATCTCAGGGAACTTGCATTTGAATCATTGGTCTACCTGTATCGCCCTTATTGCGTTCGGTTCGGTTTACGTAACTAGTTTGCGTAAATTGACCGAAACGGGTCAAACGATATCATTTTTATTTCAAAATCCAGAATGTATTTAGTATACCCATATTATACAAGTATTCAAACTTGTCGGGTCTAAATCACATTCTATCCGGTCTTTCGCTTAATCGTGCGTAAACCGTATCATTCCTAAAACTAACCGGTCAAAGCTTAAGCTTAAATGAAAGGCCGTTAGGAATCTAATAGGTTAATTATAAACCTTTGTTCCAGATTAGGAGGCCCGGTAAAAGCTACCAACACTTATCGTTTGTGACTTATACTTGCTCAGGTAAATACATTTTGACTTATTTTCCCTATACGGGCTTGGGGTACGGTATTTAAAATACCGCTTGATCGGGCGCACAAGTCCTGCGCCCTATGGGTGTACAGTCTTGAATAGCTTGTGTGACTTCGTTTAAACAGTTTTGTCTTACTTAAAGGCTTTGGGGGGTTGTTGACCGTGTCCCGGATATCCTTGGCATTATCTTACGAGATGGCCACGACCAGAGCACGGGGTGTAGGCGTACACTCGTCGTGTATAACTCTTTGATGTGGTGTGTCAATTAAATCTCTAGCCCGGACAGTAGATCCCGGGCCACCAGAGATATAAGTGCATGTAATTCGTTCACAAGATTATATTATATAATTATCCCAAGTTAATAAAAATATTTATGCCTTGCGCATTTAAATCAATTTTCAATCATTTTCAAAATGAGTCAGTCGATTTGTATTTACCAGTGTAAACTGACGTATTTTTCCCAAAAGGTTAAGTGCAGGTACTATACGGAAATAGGCTGGCTGTTTCCTAGAGAGCGTCCACAATAGTCTCGCAAACTCGGACGACATTTATCTGTTGAACTATTTATTTCTATTTTTAT
This sequence comes from Helianthus annuus, assembly GCF_002127325.2. NCBI lineage: Eukaryota > Viridiplantae > Streptophyta > Magnoliopsida > Asterales > Asteraceae > Helianthus > Helianthus annuus. The sequence continues at coordinate 165,917,211 of NC_035434.2, read as the reverse complement.
TTGATCCGCCTGTGGATCCATTTCAACTACTGTGATATTTATTATTACACTTTATTTAAAGTTGAAATGTTTCTATTCTGCTTCCGCTGTGCATTATTATATTGTGTTGATTGTCTATGACGATGCCAACTACGTCACTGTACCCCACACCGGGCCCACCGGTGACACGTGGAAATGGGGGTGTGACAGGTTGGTATCAGAGCCAACGCTGAGTGAATTAAACACTATCCTAATGTGTTTAATCTCAGTTACACAATTGCACATTCCTCGATTTTCGAGTCTAGACAAAGAACTTAGGAAATGTTCAACTTTTCGTTTAATTTATTTTTAATTACTATTGCATTATCTTATATATTTTGTTGTGCAACTTGTCTGACTTTTGACAGGACCAGGATGCCGCCAAGGATGAGAGGTCGTGGAGGATTTCATACATCGCACGATCATGAGGCTGGTCCCTCACATAGGCGAGCACCATCCGCCACGCACAACACAGCCGCCAACGACCTTTGGAGGTCTTTCGCCGAGCCTGCTAGGCACTCGGTGTCCGCCAGCACTTCACCGTCGCTACCCCACTCGTTTGGGCCCCATTCGGAGAACGGGCCCCATGATTCGCTTGGATCGTACATACCATTGCACCAGTCACCGCAGCAGTATCCTGCGCCCGTCTACCAGGGTTTATATAACCCTAATGCTTATGTGGAGGAGCCAGTGGGCCACAACCCACTCGGGCCGGAGGACCATTTTCAGGGAGAGCACGAGATGGACGTAGACGAGGATACGGACCCGTCGCTACCACCATCAGGTACGCCTAACCATCCGATTGAGATATCGGATGGGTCGCCATTTAGGGGATCACCCTATAATGGTGGGGACAGTTTTCAGGAGAGGTTTAAGCAGCATGATTGGTACTTCACCCCTAGCCACAACTCTCCGATGCTTCAATCACTCCATGGTACTCCGATGCTCCAATCGCTCCATGGTTCGCCGGTGCACTCGCAGCACCACTCGCAGCAGCTTCAGCAGCAGCCGCCTCTACCGCAGGACCTATCTGAGGCCCTGTGGCGTGACGTGATCACTCCGTCACCACCGCCGCCACCAGTTTTACCTCCTCCACCTCAGAGGCCGAGGAGGAATGCGCGCATGTCTACGCGCGGAGGGATTCGCATAGGCACCCCTCCACGTGTTAGTAGCAGCCGCTACACGTCTCTACCCGGGGAATCCGAGACAGGGGAGTCTCAGCATCCCGTATCGGAGGTTACTTCCGTTCCGATCCCGCCTCTGCCGCCGCAGAATTTTGGAGAGCCGATTCCGGCTTATGCTAGTGCCGCTCAGTTCAACCCGTTCGAGCATGTATTCCCTCAGGGTTATGATTACACGGGAGACCCTTATTGGCAAGCTGTGAACTACAGCTCACTCCCTCCTAGTGGTCCATTGGGAGACACTTGGACTGCTGGGCAGTCTACTTTTGGTTACCCTCCGGGTTACCAGCAGCCACCGCAGCCGCAGCCTTACCAGCCGCCGCAGCCGCAGCACTACCAGCCACCACCACCGGCGCCTATGATGTCGCCGCCACAGGTTCAGGAGATCCTGCATGGGATTGATAGCATGCGACGGGAATTGCAAAATGATCGCCGTCACAACCGTGGCATGTTCCAGAAGGTATTCGATTTGCTCAAGGGTAAGAGCAAGAAGGATCGTTGAATCCTTCGATTATCATTTCATGTACTCATGTCCCTGCGTGGACATTTATTCCAGTACTCTACCCCTGCGTGGGTATATCTATCTTATTCTACCCCTACGTGGGTATGCTATTCTGTTGACCCCTGCGTGGGTTTGCTTTGTTTTGTTTTGTTATTGTTGTTACTTGTTTAGCCCCTGCGCGGGCCTGTTATTCATGTTATCCATGTTATTTCAAAGTCCCGTTTAGGGCAAATATGTACTGGTATTTTATTGGAAATTTAAATGGTTAATTTGAATTTATCATTTTATTTATATGCATGAATAATATTAAAATAATGGAAAATATAAATTTTTATTTGATTTGCCATTTTATAAGAATCTTAGTAAGGTATAACCTTGCCTGAATGCCTTATTAACAGGCCTGGCCCTGATGGTAAAACCTGGTTGAAAAGATTCAACTCCCTGTTAACATCTGAGAACATGTTAACATTCTGGGCTAAGCGTGATCTGTAGAATCACACGACCCACTTTTTTTTATAAATTATCTACAGATTATATCTGTATACAAGTCTATTAATGGCTTGATACCTACGGGTTATGACTAGGTCATATAGTGGCAGTTGTGGTCTATGACTCCCTGCCTAGTAAAGAAATATCTACAGATTATATCTGTACACAAGTCTATTAATGGCTTGATACCTACGGGTCATAACTATGTTATATAATGACAGTTGTGGTTTATGACTCTCTGTCTAGTAAAGGATTATTTGTTTAATTATACAATTTATAGTCCTATAAAAATCTAAATTTATAATTTAGTAATTGTCCATGTGACTAGGCCTATGGTGCCAATGTATATATATTTCATTCCTTGATTGCTAATAAGAGCCTGAATGAAATTTATTAAATTAACTGCTAAGGTTTTTGATACCATGGTTAATAAATCGTCTAGAACGATAATACTGTTAGGTTCTAAATAAGACCTTGTCCTTTATTGTAGCTTAAAGCTACGATGGCCAAATCGGAAGAAACCAACAGTCATTCTGGGGAACGCTCAGATAATGCAAAGATTCACGTTACCGGTGCAGAATTGCAAGCACTGATAGATAATGCTGTCGCCAAGGCTATGGATAGGCAGTTCAAAGAATCTAGTGGTACTCAGAGTAGAACCCGCTCAGTGACGCATGTCAAGGCTAAGACTCATTCTGGGGCTCATAGTAAGCCGCCGTCTAAAAAGAGTGAGCCGAAGAAAGTTGAGGATGATAATCATTCCTCCAACCATAGCAGCGTCCCAAAGCAGGAGATTGAACTGAAACGTGACACGTACAGCAGGTCCTGTACGTACAAATACTTTGTATCTTGCAAGCCCAGAGATTTCACTGGGGAAAAAGGAGCCGTCGACTGCATGACGTGGATTGACGAGATGGACACTGTAGTTGATATCAGCGGGTGTGCTGATAGGGACGTCGTGAAGTATGTGTCCCAGTCATTCAAAGGAGATGCGTTAGCATGGTGGAAGTCACTCCTACAAGCTGCCGGTAAGGCCACACTGTACGGTTTGTCATGGGAACAGTTTGTGGCCCTGATTAAAGAGAACTTCTGTCCGCAGCACGAGGTCGAGCGAATTGAATCGGATTTTGTATCCTTAGTCATGAAGAACCTCGATTGTCAAGCGTATCTTACTACGTTCAACACGCTGTCTCGTTTAGTGCCTTACTTGGTGACCCCGGAGCCGCGTAGGATTGCTCGATTTATCGGGGGTCTGGCACCGGAAATAAAGGCGAGTGTTAAAGCTTCAAGACCTACAACATTTCGATCCGTAGCGGATCTATCCCTCTCCCTCACTCAAGACGTGGTTAGATTGAGAGCCATGAGGAGCTCTGAGGAGAACAAACGGAAACGTGAGGATGACACCTCACGAAGATCCGAAAAGCGACATAGAGGGAACAACGACCACAGGAAAGGGTCGGGGTCTAGGAAAAGTGATCATCAGTCGGGTGAGAAACCCAGATGCAAGATTTGTAGGAGACACCACTTTGGGAGGTGTCGGTTTGAAACAAAATCCCAGTCTTCAGAGAAACGATGTGGGATCTGCAAGTCCACAGATCATAAAGCTGTGGATTGCAAGAAAATGAAGGATGCAACCTGTTTTGGTTGCAACGAGAAGGGGCACATTCGGCCAAACTGTCCAAAGTTTGCAAAGAAGGCCGAGGAAGGGAAGAAGACTAATGCGAGAGTCTTCAAAATGGACGCAAAGGAAGCAGTCCTTGATGATAACGTCATTACCGGTACGTTTCTTGTAAACGATGTTTTTGCTAGAGTTTTGTTTGATTCGGGAGCTGATAAGTCGTTTGTAGATGATAAGTTTTGTAAATTGTTGAACCTTCCTGTTAAAACCTTAAGCGTGAAATATGAGGTGGAATTAGCCGATGGAACCTTAGAAACCGCCTCAACTGTTCTAGATGGATGTGTTATATCCATTAGGAATCATTCCTTCTCGTTATCCTTGCTTCCCTTTAAGCTAGCTGGATTCGACATAGTGATAGGCATGGATTGGTTGTCAAGTAACCAAGCCCAGATTCTGTGCAATAGAAAGCAAGTAATAGTTAAGACTCCGTCTGGTGAGTCACTTACTATTCAAGGAGATACCCAGCATGGATTGCCGGAGCAAGTGTCCATGCTCAAAGCATCCAGATGCATGCAGAAGGGATGTGTCATTTATATGGCACAAGTTACCATAGATGAGCCGAAGCCGAAGATTGAAGATATTCCTGTTATCTCGGAATATCCTGAAGTGTTTCCTGAAGAACTACCCGGATTGCCACCGGATAGACAAGTAGAGTTTCGGATAGATATCATTCCAGGCACTGCACCTGTAGCAAGAGCACCATACAGATTGGCACCAACGGAGTTGAGGACGCAGTTGGATGATCTATTAGCTAAAGGTTTTATTAGACCTAGCTCATCTCCTTGGGGAGCGCCAATCTTGTTCGTTAAAAAGAAGGATGGTTCGATGCGTCTGTGCATCGATTATCGTGAGCTTAACAAGGTCACTATCAAGAATCGGTATCCGTTACCCAGGATCGACGATCTGTTCGATCAGTTGCAAGGAGCAAGTTACTTCTCCAAGATTGACCTGAGGTCAGGTTATCATCAGTTGAAGGTCAAGGAGGAAGACGTACACAAGACCGCGTTTAGGACTCGTTATGGGCATTACGAGTTCCTAGTGATGCCGTTTGGACTCACTAACGCACCAGCCGCGTTCATGGATCTCATGAATCGTGTCTGCAAACCTTATTTAGATAAGTTCGTCATCGTCTTTATTGATGACATTCTTATCTACTCGAAGAGCCAAGCTGACCATGAGAAACACCTTCGTTGTATTCTCAAACTTCTGTATCAAGAGAAGCTTTATGCCAAATTCTCGAAGTGTGAATTTTGGCTTCGAGAGGTCCAATTCCTTGGACATGTTGTAAGTGAGCGTGGTATCCAAGTAGATCCCGCTAAAGTAGAAGCAGTCATGAACTGGCAGGAGCCGAAGACTCCTACCGAGATTCGTAGTTTCCTCGGATTGGCAGGATATTATAGGAGATTTATCGAGAACTTCTCAAGGATTGCTGCGCCCCTAACTTCATTAACCCGTAAGAAGATTAAGTTTGATTGGGGCCCTAAGCAGCAGGAATCCTTCGACATTCTGAAGCAGAAGCTGAGCAATGCGCCAGTATTGACGTTGCCCGATGGTATAGATGAATTTGTGGTGTATTGTGACGCATCACATACGGGCATGGGTTGCGTACTCATGCAGAAAGGCAAAGTCATTGCCTACGCTTCTCGACAACTCAAGGTGCACGAGAAGAACTACACCACCCACGATTTGGAATTGGGTGCAGTTGTATTTGCTTTGAAGTTATGGAGACATTACTTGTATGGAACCAAGTGCATAATTTATTCGGATCACAAAAGTCTTCAACACTTGTTCAATCAGAAGGAATTGAACATGCGACAAAGGCGATGGATGGAAACTCTAAATGACTACGATTGCGAGATACGATACCATCCAGGCAAGGCAAATGTGGTTGCCGACGCCTTAAGTAGAAAAGAAAGGGTTAAACCGATCAGAATCAATGCCAAGCGCATTGAAATAAGGAATAGTTTGAATGAAAGGGTGTTAGCTGCACAGAAGGAAGCTGTGCTGGAAGCTAACTATCCTGCAGAAAAGTTGGGAGTAACTGAGGAGCAGTTATCCCACGACAAAGATGGAATGCTACGCCTAAACGGACGAATATGGGTTCCAGTCTATGGAGGACTTCGGGATGTTATCCTCCAGGAAGCCCACAGCTCTAAATATTCAGTTCATCCTGGAGCAGATAAGATGTACCAGGATTTGGAGTCAAACTACTGGTGGATTGGTTTGAAAAAGTCCGTGGCCGAGTATGTGGCCAAGTGTTTGACTTGTGCGCAAGTCAAGGCTGAGCATCAGAAGCCGTCAGGTTTGCTTCAGCAACCTGAAATTCCCAAATGGAAATGGGAAATGGTGACAATGGATTTTATCACCAAGTTGCCGAAAACGAAAAAGGGAAATGATACCATATGGGTCATAGTTGACAGACTGACTAAGTCAGCACATTTCCTACCCATCAAAGAGACGTATAGCTCAGATATGTTAGCTCAATTATACGTCGATAAGATAGTAGCGCTACATGGTATACCTATATCTATTATCTCTGATAGAGATACTAGATATACGTCACATTTTTGGAAGAGTTTCCAACAGTCGTTGGGCACTCGTTTGAATTTTAGTACGGCTTACCATCCTCAGACTGATGGTCAGAGTGAGCGTACTATTCAAACTCTGGAAGACATGCTTCGCGCATGTGCGATCGACTTAGGTGGTAGTTGGGATAAGCACCTACCACTGATTGAATTCTCCTACAACAACAGCTACCATTCCAGCATAAAGGCTGCGCCTTTTGAGGCCCTATACGGTAGGAAGTGTAGATCGCCCATTTGTTGGGCAGAAGTTGGGGATGTCCAGTTGTCTGGACCAGATATCGTCTTTGAGACGACAGACAAGATCGTTCAGATCCGTGATCGTTTGAAAGCTGCCAGGGATAGGCAGAAAAGTTATGCGGATCCTAAGCGCAAGGATTTTCACTTCGATGTGGGTGAAAAAGTGTTGCTTAAGGTATCACCTTGGAAAGGTGTGATGAGATTTGGAAAGAAAGGCAAGCTAAGCCCGAGATACATAGGACCTTTCGAGATAATCGAGCGTGTCGGGGCAGTCGCTTACAAGTTAAACTTGCCTGAAGAGCTTAGTGCCATTCATAATGTGTTTCACATCTGTAATTTGAAGAAGTGTTTCGCTGACGATTCACTGGTTATACCGCATACAGATATACACATAGACGAAAGTCTAAAATTTGTGGAAAAACCTTTGTCGATTGAGGATCGACAGGTAAAGAAGCTTCGAAGGAAGCACGTGCCTATTGTTAAGGTCAAGTGGGATGCCCGTAGAGGTCCCGAATACACGTGGGAAGTGGAATCCACGATGAAAGAAAAATATCCCCATTTGTTTGAATAAATCTCGGGGTCGAGATTTCTTTTAAGGGGGTGAGGATGTAACACCTCGAAAAATTTCGTCCAATAATGTCTTGACACGTGTCATAAGGTTCCGTTATGTGAAAACATACTTTAGAGGGACTAAAAGTGACAAACAGTGAAAACTATGGAACGTAAGGGTCCAAAGTGTCAACAATGGAGAAATAGGCTCTATGATAACCCCACATAATGTTTATAACCTTTAACGGATGGTTCATGGATCATACGACGCGGAAATTGCACAAAAGTGAAGTATTGTAAACTATAGGGGCCAAAAGTGTCAACATGTTTAATTTATACCTCTGAGTGAACTTTTGGCAGACCCGAAGCTTTGTATAGCTAAAATATACTCACTAGGATATGTGGTAAAAATTTCATGAAGTTTCGTCAACGTATGAGAAAGTTATGGCCAAAACCGTACTTAAGGGACTAAAAGCGTCAACGTCGAATTCAGGGCTTTTCGGTTGAGCGCAAAGTTATCCGAGAGCATTACCATGTTGGTAAAAGTCCTAAGGTTCTTAAAAACCAAGTTTGGGGGTTTACGGGTCGAGAAAAGTAGCCGAAACATCGCGTACAAGCTCAGGGACCAAAGCTGTCAAAGTTGAAACAAGTTTGGCTGAACCAGGGTCAGGCGACCCGCCTGGTAAAGCCCAAGCGGGCCGCGTGGGGCTGCCAGCGAGCAGAAAATTCGTTTGGGTCGAATTGGGTCCGAATTTGAGTTGGTTACAGCTGTTTCTTGCCTCTTTTTGCACCAATTAGAAGCCATGCATGGCTAGGCAACAGTAACCCACGAAATTGTGACTTTAAATCAGATTTTTGATCATATTTCTTGGCACTTGAAGTTGTAAACAAGAAGCTCTCTATCAAGAACTTTCAAGGCAGTTTCCTGGAGACAATCTGAGCAACAAGGCCGACTTCTAGTGTTCACTAAACCTCTATAGGACTCTTGTAAGCCTTCAATTCGTTCTTTAATCCGTTTTTGCTTTGATTATTAGTAAAAGTCAAACTGGGTGTTCATAACCTTTGACTTTCTGATTAAACGGATTTCTTTCAGTCATTTCTCGAATTGAAACTTGTTATAGATTGGTATTTATGTGGGAAACAAACCCTCTAAAGGGTACTAACTGATTCCCACTACATGCATGCTAAATGTCGAGTCAAACCTATTTCTAAAAAGTCAACAGAAGCGATTTTTGTGAAAAATGACATGATTAATGGTATAGATGACATGCAACCTGATTGATCATTAAAAATAACTTGTAATACATATAAGAATGTGTTTTAATCATCATCAACTCGACGATCTATAGTATAGCCACGAATCGGAACCGAAAGTCTTGTAAAACGATTATTTCGTAGACTATCGATTCGGATTCGTACATGCATGTTCGAGATCTGCATTGGATAGTATTTTGACTATTTTTATTTTAGTTAAACTTTCTGGAATTTTCTTTGATTGAGTCTATGCTTAGCCTATTCGAATGCTTGTTTCCGGTTTATGCATAAAGTTGACTATTTTGCCCTTTTTGATTTAAAACGGGATTTTTGGAAAAGTGAAAGGATAGAAATCTTTATTTTTAATATATGAACTTGCACCGAAAATTTCGGATCAGTTGGTGGTCCAGATTGTGAGTTATGGCCATTAGCGTAAAACTATATTATAAATTTACATAAACGGTCCTTTTTGCGTAGAACCCGTTTCTGGCCACGTTTTGGTACAAAACTTTTTACCAACTGATGTAATATAATATTCTGGGAATTTTGATGATTTTTAATTAATTTTTGGCTGAACGAATCCTAGATCACCTAGTCATTTCGGCTTATGTCGGTTTTGACCGTTTTAGCCATAAAATGAGTTTTACACATCCTTTTGACCCGAAACCTTTTTCTACTGATTTTATATGATGAATAAATTATTTTAAGTATTCTGGAAATATAAAAGTCTCAGATTTAATTTGAAAACCCGAAAACGCCCTTAAATCGCATATTTAGCGTTTTAAGCGCATAGTGAGCGTTATACTCGTTTTAAACATATAAGACCTATACCTACTGATGTGTTTAGCATATTTTCATATAAAAACAGTAAGTATAAGTATATGAACTCAGACTTCCAGTTTTGGCACATTTAGCCCTTGTGAAATTACTAAAATACCCCTACGGTGCATAGTTTGGTTTTAAATGATAAATTTGATATATGGGTCATACCCTACTGATATAATATGGTATATTAAGTATATTTACTGTATGAACCAGACCCGAAACTCAGATTTCTAATTTTACTCTTTTATTATCTTTTAAATGACCAAAATGCCCTTCTAAGGCATAAATTGGGTTTAAAATTTTTCCGGGCAATATAGAACATAACTTACTGATATAATATCATAATTTAAGCATATTATCTCAGGGAACTTGCATTTGAATCATTGGTCTACCTGTATCGCCCTTATTGCGTTCGGTTCGGTTTACGTAACTAGTTTGCGTAAATTGACCGAAACGGGTCAAACGATATCATTTTTATTTCAAAATCCAGAATGTATTTAGTATACCCATATTATACAAGTATTCAAACTTGTCGGGTCTAAATCACATTCTATCCGGTCTTTCGCTTAATCGTGCGTAAACCGTATCATTCCTAAAACTAACCGGTCAAAGCTTAAGCTTAAATGAAAGGCCGTTAGGAATCTAATAGGTTAATTATAAACCTTTGTTCCAGATTAGGAGGCCCGGTAAAAGCTACCAACACTTATCGTTTGTGACTTATACTTGCTCAGGTAAATACATTTTGACTTATTTTCCCTATACGGGCTTGGGGTACGGTATTTAAAATACCGCTTGATCGGGCGCACAAGTCCTGCGCCCTATGGGTGTACAGTCTTGAATAGCTTGTGTGACTTCGTTTAAACAGTTTTGTCTTACTTAAAGGCTTTGGGGGGTTGTTGACCGTGTCCCGGATATCCTTGGCATTATCTTACGAGATGGCCACGACCAGAGCACGGGGTGTAGGCGTACACTCGTCGTGTATAACTCTTTGATGTGGTGTGTCAATTAAATCTCTAGCCCGGACAGTAGATCCCGGGCCACCAGAGATATAAGTGCATGTAATTCGTTCACAAGATTATATTATATAATTATCCCAAGTTAATAAAAATATTTATGCCTTGCGCATTTAAATCAATTTTCAATCATTTTCAAAATGAGTCAGTCGATTTGTATTTACCAGTGTAAACTGACGTATTTTTCCCAAAAGGTTAAGTGCAGGTACTATACGGAAATAGGCTGGCTGTTTCCTAGAGAGCGTCCACAATAGTCTCGCAAACTCGGACGACATTTATCTGTTGAACTATTTATTTCTATTTTTATTTGATCCGCCTGTGGATCCATTTCAACTACTGTGATATTTATTATTACACTTTATTTAAAGTTGAAATGTTTCTATTCTGCTTCCGCTGTGCATTATTATATTGTGTTGATTGTCTATGACGATGCCAACTACGTCACTGTACCCCACACCGGGCCCACCGGTGACACGTGGAAATGGGGGTGTGACAGATGCCGATTCCTGCTTCACACTTACCAACCTGGAAGCTCAGGCAAGTCACAACCTGTAAAATTTAGCAACTTTAAAATTCATTCATAAAATCAATTTTTATCAAGAATGATGTCGATTCCTGTTCCGCGATTACAAACTTGGGAACTCTGGCAGGTCAGATTTTTTAAGGGAAAAGAATTTCCACCCAAGTCTTACCAGCCTTGGGTGATTTTAACTCTTGTTCAGTTGGGTTATAAGTTGCCTTCTTTGTCGCATAAAAATCTTTAACCCCTTGAACTTTACCTTCAACCATTTTTCCAAAAATCTTTTTCACATTGCCATTAAATGCTTTCTCGACATCAAATTCTTTCTTTTCAGAATAGAATTGATTCGAGATCTCAACCTTACCAACTTTTTGTTTAACATTTTCATCCTTCAATGATGGAAGATTAACATCATTCACTGAAGGCACTGATTTCTCCTTTTTTAACTCAAATTGTGGCTCTTCTGGCTTTGTGGAACCAGAATCATCGCCAGATTTTACATCACACTTTTTAACAACCCACATTTGGTTGTCTTTGGCTTTCTTTTTGTAAAAATTTTTCTTTGAACACTCACCAACTTCATTTGTAGAATTTTCAAAAGTTTTGAATTTTTCAGTTGGTGGTTCAACATCGACAACTTTTTCTTTGAATTTTTCAGAAACTCGCTGTTTTTTCTTTGTATCCAGTTGACAATTCAATGCAATGTGACCAGCTTCATTGCATTTAAAACAGGTTCGAGTATCCTTTATAAGAAAAACTCCAGTCCCTTTCCTCTCAGCAAGAAACTCCTGGTTTGATTGTCTCCAGAAAGGTTTCTTCTGTTCTTCTTCAGCACTTCCTCCTGAAACAAATTTTGTGTTTGTTTTAGAAATTTTATCATTTTTATAATTTTCAGGTGGAATAAAACCTAACCCTTTCTTTTTGAAATTACCATTATGGTTTGGTTTCTTTTGAAAACCAGACCCAGAATTGTAACCTTTTTTCTTGTTTAACCGTTGTTGAACTCTTGAAGTGTATTTTTTAGGTTTTCCAGTAAGATTTAAATCTTTTATTTCAGAAATATTAATTTCTGTCATTTTGAAAACTTTTTTGATCATTTCAAATTTAACACTTCTTATTGGAAATTCTTTGTCAGAATATAATTTGTCAGAATCATTCAAAGTATATGCAACTTCAAATGTTTTATCATCCAAATTTGATTTTGATAAAAAAAACTCTTTACTGTAAGCCCATTTAACCGACGTCCTTGAACTGTTGACCGATGAACTTGAATTTCCGACTCCGACTCTTCATCTTTATCCAACACCTGATCAACCACCTTTTTTATTAACTCGGACTCATGATCAGTGTCAGACGATGTAAAAGTGATGTCAATGTTTTCTGGTAACTCATCGGTTATGTCAGACTTCAGTCTTATATTGACTGCCTTTTGGACTTGCTCCTCATTTGGTTTTCTAGGAGAATATCCTTCCCAGATTGGAGGCGGACACTTGTATAGCTAATACTCTGTTTCTTACCAGTATCCTTTTCCTTCGGCTTTTCATCTTTAAAAGCTTCCATACCTGTAACAGTTGGATAAATTCGATCAATAAGATAATCAGAACTAGAATAACTCTGTAATAATCGTCTGATTCTCTCATTTTCTATCTTTTCAGTTTCCAACTCTTGCTTCCACTTAGCACTTTCTTCAATGTAGAAATTGATAGCTTTCTGCTTCGACATCATCACAGCATTCAGCATTGTCAGTGCATCTTCTCTTTCAGAATTAGTCTTTTGCAAACCAGTTACCGTTCTGTTCAACATATCGATTCCTTCACGTAGTTGAGATCAAACAGTAACTTTTCTATCATCTTGTCTTTCTCACTCAGTTTCTCATCTTTTTCTGCACACTGCTTGCAAGATTCCAAGCATTTTTCACACGGCTTGATAACATCAACAATCTTTACGACTACCTTTTCAACTTCAACAACTTTCTCAACCTCAATCACCTTCTTAGCTTCGTCATTCTTCTGAACATTCTCTTCCTTTTGAGCAACACCCTCACATTTCATCTTCTTTCGTTCTCTTGCTGCTCGTCTCTCCTTCAACTTCTCCACACGATCTGCAAAATAAAATTGAAAACTTTCAGGAGATAAATGAGTTCTTGCAACATCAATATGCATTTCTTCCTCATAATCACTGAAATCATCAGATTCTATTGGTGATTGATCAAACTCTATTGTCTTTTCTGTACTATCATCTGAAGAACCAGAATCAGATGGTGTTTGATCAAAAACTGCTTTTCTTTCTGAACTTTCATCTGATGAAACAGATTCTCCTTCTTGACTTGAATCATTTCTATCAAATATCTTCATCCATTCTGTAAACAACTAAGGTTCTTGGATGATTTTTGAAACTAGAGCAACAACATTTGAATCAGGTGGAATGAATTTGTCCCAGCTGAAGCCTTCTGCCACTTTTTTATCGTCTTGATCAATGATGCCATAATAAGCTTTCTTGTTTGCATCTTCGATCATTCTGGCATGAGCAGTTTGTGGTTCTTTTTGTTGTTGTTGTGGTTGATGAGCCACTTGTTGATATATTGCTTTCCGATAGTAATCATCTTTACCAAACGGATTCTTCGCTCCACTAGCTTCTTGATTTTTGCATTCTCTCTTGAAATGACCTTTCTCCCTGCATCGAAAACAAGTAACTTTAGATTTATCAAAACCCAAAGTAGACACATGAGCATCCAGAAAATCATTTCTTCCTGTAGTCATTTTGAATTTTTCTGCTCTCCTCAAGACACTAGCCAAGCACCATTTGATGTCAATGAGTTCCATCTCTTCAGCATCGATCTGATCATAATCCTCTTTTGTCAACGTAGGATTTCCGATCCTTCCTGCAACTAATCCCTCATAAGTCTCCAAAACCTGTAGCAAGAAGTGTCATGTTATCTTTTGCAACTTCTTCAGAAATACTCTGACCATTCGGGAGATTCAATGCAATGTTGCACTGTATCACACACCCATTTCCAGTTTTTGAACTTTGATGCTGAAAACTTGTAGTTGAACTCTTCGGATTCACACTTGGATATGAAGAGATTCCACTACCGTTGTTTGGACTTTGATTGACTGAATCAGATGAATTTCCAGCACTAAAAGCAGTTTGAATTTTTGGGCTCATTTCAACTTCTTGAACACTACCTTTGTAATACATCCTTACATCTTGTTGATTACTCGGATTATTCATCCTCACAATCTTTTGTTGTTCAAGATCTTGACTTTCTATCTTTTCAATGAACTGTGAAATAGTCAAACCATCATATTCCCCAGTATTCTTTAAGATCATCAAAAATGCACCCCACTCTTTTTGAGGTAAAGCATCAGCTAACTTGTCGACCCACTCATCTTGAGTTTTCTCTATTCCCAACAAAGACATAAATCGAACCAAGTGGCAATATCTTTCAATCAGCTTCTTTGATGTTTCTCCTGCCAAGCTTGAAAATAAATCGAATTCTTTCTTTAGCAATGCTTTCTTGCTCTTAATCATTTTCTCACTACCCTCGAATTTAACCTTCAAAGCATCCCAGATTGAACGTGCAGTGTTATCATGTTGAAGCAGGATAAAAATGTCTTCCTTTACAGCTTGCTGTAGAAGACCGATCATCATCTTTTCTGCTTTATACATGTCACGTTCTTTATCATTCAGTTCAGAAATAGCTTTTGTCACTCCCAAATCTGTAGGTGGTCTAACATACTTTTTCTCGATACATTCCCAAGACCCTCAAGTGATTAGCTTGTACCCAGTTTTCGAATCGATCTTTCCATCCATAATACTCCTCGATTCCCATAAGCTTCAGGGGCTTTTGCAAAGTTCCGGTTTCATTTTCCATATTCATGCTTTGAGCAATAGCAGCCGGAGTAGTCGGGGATGTGGCAAATGCGTTGTAAAAATCTTCGTCAGACATTTTCAAACGAAATCTAGTTCTTCAAACGAAATTACCTACAACAGAATTTCAAACAGAATTAAGCGTTCAAACGAAATTAGATTTTTCAAACGAAAATACTTAATTTCGTTTGACCTGAACAACAAAATCTAATTTCGCGCGGAATTAAACTCCAATTTCAAGCGAAATTACACTTTTCAAACGGAATTAAGAATTTCGTATGGAATCAGCTTATCTTTCAAACGGAATTAATTAAATGTCTTAATTCCAATGCAATCTCAAACGGAATTAATGATGATGTCAGCATTTTTGAAATGGAATTACTTGTTTTATCAGATTTTGATTGAATTTAGGTCCAAATTTCTCAAGGCTTTGTTAAAACATGATTCCGATTAAGATGTGTGAAATTTAGAACTTTTTAACCGTGAACACTTGTTCAAATGATAAAAGAAGGTGTAGAGATAAGAAAATGAGATGAAATCAGGCTGAATTTTGCAAGAACTCCTCCTCCTGTGCTCTGATACCAGTTGTAGGATCATTGTTGGACCTGAATTAAGTCGATCAGAGGCGTTCTATACACTATGAAAGGCGGAAACAGACATAATGCATAAATTTAGCAAGATCTTCACTTAAATTTTCGTTTGTATTGATCTGGAACACAATTATAGCAAGACGACACTTCGACAGAGCTTCGCCGTCGGAAAACTTCTAGGTAATTTCGTATCAACTCATACGAAATCATCACTATTTATAGACACACCTAATTCCGTGTGGAACATGCTTCAAACGGAATTAGTTACCTGCGAAATTAAGATTCAAGCGATATTAAGTAATTCCGTGCGGAATTACTTAATGACTCTTCATGCGGAATTAGTCAGTTCATGCGGAATTAACTCTTTGACATAATTCCTCGATCTTCGTGCCACGAACAATGCAAGACTCGATACAAGACGAAGACGACAGATGTATCCACCAACATAACGGAAACAAGGACAGCGGAAAAGGATGGTTCCTAATGGATATAAAACATCCATCTAATATTGCTGAAGCAGTCTCTGAGGTACCATCGGCCAGTTCTACTTCATACTTAATGCTTAGAGTTTTAATAGGCAGATTTAATAATTTACAAAATCTATTGTGTATGAAAGACTTATCTGCACTTAAATCGAATAATACTCTAGCATAAATGTCATTGATAAGGAAGGTACCTATTGTGAGATTGCCATCCTGAACGGCCTCTTGAGCATTCATATGAGAGCCTCCAGCTTTGGTCTTCTTAGCCTTCCTAAGCTTCTTGGTTTTATTTGGGCAATTTGTTTTGATGTGCCCTATTTCATTGCAACCATAGCAGGTTGTGTCCTTTATGTCTTGGCACTCCAAAGTCTTGTGCCCTTCCTTATTACAAATTCCACATGGCCTAGCTCGTGGCTCTAAAGTGCATTTCCCTTTAGTCGCCTTATTTGGGCTGTGGGTCTTTATGTGCCCCTTCTCGCCATAACCATAACATGTGGCATCCTTCAAGTCCTTGCATTCATGGGTATTGTGATCCATCTTTTTACAGATGCCGCATTCCCTGGTCTGTTCATAGAAACATTTTCCGAAGTGCTTCTTCTTGCAGGTTTTACATTTGGGTTTTGCCTTATCTGGCTTGGACTGGTTTGAACCGGCCTTACCCTTTTTGTAACCCTAATTTGGGGTATTATCGCACTTTCGCTTATGATCCTTTAATACTCGGTCCACAGCTTTGTTTACGGCTGTATCTATCATATCCTGTAACTCGGTGCCCGTTAAATTCAGTCTTGCATCATTATTCTGATTGACTGGATGATTGTGAGCTTCAGATGAGTCTGCCATGGTGAAGCTTTGAAGGCTACAAACCAAGTAGTAATAATTTGTTTAATTATATAATGAATTGTCGAACTTGACGATTAAATAGCCATGGTGTAAAACAACCATATAGGCCAATAGATAGTATTAAATTTATTTGATTATGTTTTGCCTAGGTTTTTAAATAATCCATCTTTGGCGCTTACCAGAATATAATCCTTCATATTTATTAGACAGGGGACATAAATCATGACTGTCAATGTCGTACCGACATTTTATATAGCACAAGGGCTTGTTCCAAAGGACTTTTGATGGCACAGGGGCCTTGTCACTAAGGAAATTTTAAAACATAATCAATGATTCCTTTGGATCGGAAAATTTCATAGTTCATTGTCTGGACAAGAAGTTATGAGATGAAACTATCTTTTTCATGTATACATCTTTGCCCGAAGGTATTCATCCCAATGGATGTTTTGATGTGTACATCATGTTCGATGTTTATTAGCCATGATTCCTATTGATCTTTGAGGCTAAATAAGGGGTTTGGAAGTTCTTAATATAAAGATGACAAGTATGATTTTATCGCATCACCTGTTGTCAGGAGTGTTAATCAAGGATTGGAATCTTTTGAACAGGTCTTACCATCATAGCTAGGTCTTTAATGACATTCAAGCTAGGTTGTACCTTTTAAGATTCTTTTTAATATGTATACTGGCAGGAAAGGAATGATATTTATTTTATTCAGGATTTTCATTATAATTATCCTAGATTTAATTAAAATATAACTATGGCACGAAAAGGCCAAGTCACAAGGGTAACTTTAAATTATAAACCATGATTTTGTAGAATCAAGGTATTTAGGCTTGAACGTTGTTCATTGCCTTTTCTTGACAGGGAGTTGTAGGCTACGACTGTCTTTTGTCTTATATGACAATAGATAAGGCCCGTAAGCATTATATCCCTAATGTATGCTTAAATCACGAAATAAGAAAGGATTTCGGAGAATCCAGTATAAGGATGATTTATGCGATTCTATCGAACCACGTCTTCTAGGATTGTTAACATGTTACAGGTGTTAACAAGGAATTGAATCTTTTCAATAGGTTCAACCATCTTGGCCTTGTCTCAAATGACATATAGGCTAGGTTTACCTTTAAGATTCTTTTTAATATTTAACGCAGAACAATCCTAAATTGAGATATTAATAAAGATCTGAATCTAATTGAGGGACTACCATCTTGGCCTTGTCTTAAGATAACACATGGGCTAGGTCTTGTCCTTTTAGATTTTGCCATTTTATTATAATGACAGATCTTATAAAAGGAATGATACTTTTCATTTATTTCATATATTATATTCATATGTTGATAAAATGAAATTTTGATAAAGCATTCTAATGATTTTAAAAGAGGTACAGAATTACCCTGAATGGGGCTTGAAAGGAATACTGTTGTCCTCAAAAGGACTGAAAGATAAATATGTCCTTATAAGGACCACTAAGGAAACGATATTCAGCAAAAGGAATTTCTTCATTTTATTTCTGAATGTTTTCTCATTGGTTGCACGTTAATCCTAGTCGCAGTACGAAGCTCGGCCTTTCCTAGGCTTCAAATGGGGAGAATTTCCATTACGGCTTCTTTGCTGGGCGACATATTAAAAAAATATATAGAATTGAAAGCAAAATTCTCCGAATAGAGATGAGAGTATTCCTATGTTAAGTCTAGACTTAGAAGGTCAAGGAATGTGCTACTGTGTCATTGAGATTAAACACAAATTGCTAGTGTTTAATTCACTCAATGTTGGCTCTGATACCAACCTGTCACACCCTGATATTTCCACGTATTACCGGTGGGCCCGGTGGGGAGTACCGTGACGTAGTTGATATCATCATAGTCAAACAACACAATTTAATGCACAGCGGAAGCAAAAGATAAATATATTACAAACCAATGTAAAGTAATATCAAAGTATTACAAACGGGATGTAAAGGATCCACAGGCGGATCAAGTAAAAGATAATTGTTCAACAGATTTTAACATCTAAGCTTGCGAGACTTTTATTTGATGCTAGGAGAGACCAGCCTATTCCGATTAGTACCTGCACTTAGCCTTTTTAGGAAAATATGTCAGTTTACACTGGTAAATACAATTTAGCTGACTTATTTTGAAAACGTTTAAGAAAATTGATTTGAATGCACAGGGCACAAAACTTTTTATAACTTGGGATAATTATTTGTATATAAACTTGTAAAAGAATTACATGTTTCTTATGCGTTCAGTACCCCGGGCTGAACACCGGGTTAAAGATTAATAGACACACCACATGATATAGTCCCGCGGCGAGTTATTCTCGTAACCGGCGGTTATATCTCATTATTTATATATATGCACTGGTAGGTGTACGCCTACACCCCGTGCTAAGGTCGTGGCCAATTCTGTGAATGATGCCAAGGATATCCGGGACATGGTCATTAAACCCCCAAAGGCTTTAAGCAAACAAAACAATTTAAACGGGTCATCTCAATGAGTTTAACCTTCATACGATTAACAATTCAATGCCCGACCAAGCGGTATTTTATATACCGTACCCAAACCCGTATAAGGGAAAATAAGTTAAAAGTATTTACCTAAGCTAAATATAAATTCAATCCCAGCCGTATATCAATTCAGCAAGTACAGATAGCTTTTACTGGGCTCCTAAATCTGGAACGAAGGTTTTTTAATAACCTATTAGATTCCTAACGGGTCTTTAATTAAGCATATGCTTAGACCGGTTAGTTTTAAAGGATGATACGGTTCAACACACATGATTATGCGAGGACCGGATTAGAATGTGGTTTAGACCCGACAAGCTTGTATACTTGTTTAATATGGGTAAACTAAACACATTCTGGATTTTGAGATAAAAATGATAAGGTTTGACCCGTTTCGGCTAATTTATGCAAACTAGTTACATAAGCCGATCCGAACGCGAAAAGGGTGTAACGGGTAACCACAAGAGTCATGAGCAGGTTTCCTAAGTTAATATGCCTTAAATATGTTGTGATATCAGTAGGATACCTTCCATTATGCCCAAAACGAGTTTAAGACCAATTTATGCCCTATAGGGGTATTTTGGTCATTTTAAAGGTTATAAGAGAGATTAAGTATTATTCTGAGTTCCAGGTCTGATATAATCAGTAAAAATACTTAATTTAATAAGTTATAACAGTAGGGTATAGCATATATGTGAAATTTACTATTTATAACCAAACTATGCACCGTAGGGGCATTTTGGTAATTTCATATAAGCTTAAAAGGTCAAAACTGGAAATCTGAGTTTAAAACTTTTCTTTACTGTTAAATTATATAAATTTACTTATAACATCAGTAGGTATTAAGTTTCATATGCAAAAAATAGTTTTAACTCATACTATGCGCTTAAAACGTGTAAAAGTCGGTTTTAAGCGATTTTCGGGTTTAAATAGGAAATCTGGGTTTTTGATCAGTTTATAAAGTTCAAAATATTTTGTTTATGATATAAAATCAGTAGCAAAAAGTTTGGTATCAAAATATTATGTAAAACTCATTTTATGGGCCAAAAGGGCAAAACCAGCAATTACCGAATTAAAGCTAGAACTCTATGTTATGCTCAGCCTAAAAATAAATAAAAATCTTTAAAAATCCCAAAATACTATTTTATATCAGTAGGTAAAAGTTTGGTTTCAAAAATTGGGTTTAGATAGGCTTTATGTTAATTACGCCGTTAATTTAACAAAAAGCTTTCTAATTACGCTATTGAGCATAACTCCTAATCTAGACCTCAAACTGATTTCAAATTTTAGGGACAAGTTTATAAATCAGTAATAAATATTATTGTCCTCTCACATTTTCAAAATTCTCGTTTTTGGGTCAAAAGGGCATAACGGTCAACATTTAGGCATTTAATGCATGAACTAGGATTTCTATGGAACCAAGTTGTATAACCTTGGACGGTTATACTAACCTATAATATGGTCCTAATGGAATCCTAAGGCATATCTAAACTAAGCTAAATCGGGTCAGAACTGAAAGTCAAAGCAAAAGTCAACTTTTGCGACTTTCGGTTCCGAACCGAGCCTATACTTAGAATTGTCAGGTTGAACGTGCTTAGACATGTTCAACTAATATTTACTAAGTTATTTAAAGTGAGAAATCTGATTTTATGGCTTCTATATTAATAGTTATGATTTTAATTTAAAACTAACACGTTTGACTTTTATTTGACCTGACAATTTAACTAAGTAAACATGGTAATTAGGAGGTGCCCTTTTGAGGGTTTAATACCTACCTAATTACGGTCACGTAGCCATGTTCGTTGCGAACAATGGCTCAACCGTTTAAAAGTTAAAGCGTTTATCGAAAACGCTTGACTTTTCGGTTTAAAACGCTAAATAATTTAACTAAGCACGAAAGGAACACTTACAAAGGGTCCTTGCAAGGAGGTTTTGATCCTAAATTCTCAGGTATGAAGAGCAAGGTCTCCAATTTAGAGAATTCAGAAATCAAGTGTGGGTTATGAAGGAAGTGAGGTGGGTATTTATAGGTTTTTCAAGACCGTTAAGATCGTTCCTTGATAAACGTGCTTAGATCTGAACCGTACACCTCTTACCCACTGTTTTCTAATACTATAGGTGCCCAAAATGGCACATAGTATTGATAAATGAGAGTATGGAAACCACTTTTGGCAAAACCAGCAGCTGAAACATGTTTTCTGCATCTGTGTGCTTCACGCGGCCCGCGTAGGGAAACCCAGAGGGCTTCGCGGCCCGCCTGGCAGTCCGGTTCAGCATATACATGTTTCTGAAATGGCAGGTTTGGTCCATGTAATCACATAGATGTGTTTCTGACACATCTAAGGCCCGTTAACCTCATTTCAAGGCTCTACTAAGATGCCTAAACATAGGGAACATGAAACATGCTCAAAAACATGTCGGATGTCGGTTTCGTTTGGCCGTACGGTCACGTTGTTCGTCTAATTACGACGAAACACGAACGGACGCGAAAAACGACCCAAACTACGCGACAAATGGAATTTTATCAAGCCATACACTAGAATAAAATATTTTAGTGCTTACATAAATTTTTGGGTGTCTGGAGAAATCCAGAATGTGTTTAGTTTACCCATATTAAATAAGTATACAAGCTTGTCGGGTCTAAACCACATTCTAATCCGGTCCTCGCATAATCATGCGTGTTGAACCGTATCCTCCTTTAAAACTAACCGGTTTAAGCATAGGCTTAATTAAAGACCCGTTAGGAATCTAATAGGTTATTAAAAACTTTCGTTCCAGATTTAGGAGCCCAGTAAAAGCTATCTGTACTTGCTGAATTGATATACGGCTGGGATTGAATTTATATTTAGTCCAGGTAAATACTTTTAACTTATTTTCCCTTATACGGGCTTGGGGTACGGTATATAAAATACCGCTTGGTCGGGCATTGAATTGTTAATCGTATGAAGGTTAAACTCTTTGAGATGACCCGTTTAAATTGTTTTGTTTGCTTAAAGCCTTTGGGGGTTTAATGACCATGTCCCGGATATCCTTGGCATCATTCACAGAAATGACCACGACCTTAGCACGGGGTGTAGGCGTACACCTGCCAGTGCATATATATAAATAATGAGATATAACCGTAAGTTACCAGAATAACTCGCCGCGGGACTATATCATGTGGTGTGTCTATTAATCTTTAACCCGTGTTCAGCCCGGGGTACTGAACGCATAAGAAACATGTAATTCTTTTATGAGTTTATATACAAATAATTATCCCAAAGTTATAAAAAGTTTTGTGCCCTGTGCATTCAAATCAATTTTCTTAAACGTTTTCAAAATGAGTCAGTTAAATTGTATTTACCAGTGTAAACTGACGTATTTTCCCAAAAAGGCTAAGTGCATGTACTAATCAGAATAGGCTGGTGTCTCCTAGCATCAAATAAAAGTCTCGCAAGCTTAGATGTTAAAATCTGTTGAACAATTATCTTTTACTTGATCCGCCTGTGGATCCTTTACATTCCGTTTGTAATACTTTGATATTACTTTATATCGGTTTGTAATATATTTATTTTTGCTTCCGTTGTGCATCAAATTGTGTTGTTTGACTATGATGATATCAACTATGTCACGATACTCCCCACCGGGCCCACCGGTAATACGTGGAAATATCGGGGTGTGACAAGAGACCCCAAATGCAGCCCTATAAATTGCACGCATCGGTCTTCAGACGAATTCGTTCATTTCTCGAGCTCTCTCTCTAATTTCTGAATTGCAATCATAATTCTCGGGTATAATACCCCCTTAATAAAGAGGTTCTGCTCTGTTGTAAGTATCATAACCCCTGGATACATATTAGATACGCTGCCCGATTGATCTAGGGTTCCATAACGGCTGTCGTGGTTCTGCCCGACGTAGTCGTTGGAATGCCGTCTTGGGGAGGGTATTACTAATGTTAAAATGGGTTATTATACTAACGCGTGTGCATTTGTGTAAATTATAGATTGTCACCAGGAAACCCTTACAAAAAACCTAAAACAACAATGTGAGTAATCTCTTTTTTTTCAAATTGTTTTTACAAAACCTCACACGATTAATTATATATTAAGCAGTTATTGAGTATTTGTAAGGATACAATTATCGTTGGTATGTTGGTGTTTAGTATACAAAATTTGTTACTGCCTTGCGAGGGGTAACATTTCCACAAGTCGGGTTGACAGTACCGTGGATGGTAATTGATATGACTTAGAAACAAATGTAATTGCGAGACCGCCCTCAATACTGCACAATGGTTTTATTTAAAATTGATTAAATTGGGATTCACTCACCAGTATTTCCCACTGACAAAATGTTTTTAAACGCGTTTCAGGTAACAATATGTGAAAGCCAAATAGAAGTCAGCTGTATAGCACCGAAGGCTTGGAAAAGTGGCAATAAAGTTACCTAAAATAAATAGATGTTTTTATTAAATAACAATAGGATTTATTCCTATGAAGATGTGTGTATTTAAAAACTTGGGTTTTATCCCCCGTGTTTAATATTATGAAAGTGTGGTATTTTACTCTGATAAAATATTTCGTAACTACGGTCCTGATGTAAATTCCGCTGGCAAAATGGATAAAACACAAGATACCACCAAAACTGGCCGCGGCCGCCCGTTCCCGGGTTTGTCAGGGGACGGGGGTTGCGACAGTTAGGGTTCAGTTAGTTAGGGTGTTAAGTCATACAAAAACGGTCTTGTCGTTGCGACGACAAAATTACGCTAGTGGGAATCTTTGGGTTGCCAATTATGTCATGCACAGTGTTGTAAAAATCGGTATTAATCGGCGCCTAGGCGCTAGTCAGCCATTGGCTGATTAATTTTGAGCTAGTCGGACCATTAGTCGGTAGTCGGTCCAAGTCGATACTAGTCGGTGCAAGGCGGCCCAAATCGGCTCAAGTCGGCCAAATCGTTTCTAGTCGGCCCACTCTTTTTTAGTTTAAATCTGGCCCAAACAAATGTTTTTAACCATTAAATACATGGTCCAAGTTCTTTAGTTCCAATCTAGCCCAAAAAAAAACATGTTTCTAACCCATTAAAACATGTTCAATAAGGTCATGATTGATATGTTAATGTTTGAATGTTTAAATACTTAAATTGCTATGTATTAAACTTCATTGTTTGAATTTTGAGCTATTTTAAGTATTATATTGATATTAATATGTGTATTGAATGTTTAAATACTTGATTTGCTATGTTTTAAACTTAGCTGTTTGAATTTTAAACTATTTTTAAGTATTATTATATTGATATTAATGTACATGTGTATATATAAATTTAAAAATTATATATAAAAATTCCGATCCGATTAATCCCGATTAATTCTGATTAATCCCTAGTCAGTACTCCACCGCTCGACTAGCGCCTAGCGATCTCTACAACACAGGTCATGCATGCTATTATTGTTATGATATGTCTTTGTTTACGATTATGCCATGTGGATTCGTTTAAACCGTTTTATACTTATGCTACTAATTCAAACTTGTATGCTTGTCAATACTTTATGTGTTGACATGTACTTAATACGTATTGCAGGAACTTCATGATGATATGTTGAAAGAAATCTATATGGACGACTAGAAACGCACTTTAAATTTTGTTTATGTGTTGTACTTTGTTTCCTTGTTACATGATGTTGTACCATGCTTCCAAACGTTGTATTTGTGATTTATAAATGAAATGAAATTTTGCTTATTAATACTTGTCACAAATAGACGTTATGAAGTCTCTTGCAATCTCGCTTTCGTCTCACTACGATGTTTCCGCTATCGGTTGGGGTGTGACACATCTTTCCCTCCTTCACAAACCTTCGGCTATAAATAGAAGACTTCACCTACAGGTTCAAAGATCGCTTCTCTTACTCTCTCATACACACACTTTTATTCCTTAAAGCGAATACTTATTATCACGCCGGATGGTGGTTACAAAGAGAACCCTCAACCTCTCCTCCTTGTAATGAGTTCACCGGTGTTGCTTTCGTTTTGCAGGATCCATAAACGAGAACTGAGCAGTTTGGTAAAGAAAGAACAAAGATTGACCTCCGTTACAAGACGAACAAACTGAATCTAACTTAGTGTTTCTTCACTAGGTCTGCCAGTGCTCTATCTCTCTCTCTCTCTCTCACTCCCTTATGGCAAATTCGCAGATCCACTAAATCTACTAAAAAATTACACCAATGTCTATTATGATACAAGAACCCACATCACCAGAGGGCAACATCTTAGTGTCTTACTACACTTCTTGATACCACCATGTACCAACCTAAAAGCCGTTGGGGTCAGTCTACTACACCCCTATGTCACACATTTAAAAGTTTGCTGTCATGTTGTGTATATCTCTTTGCAACCTGACCCAAATAAGAAACCAGTATAGGCTAGGGAAATACAAATATGGCAAGTAAAGTCTATCAAATGTGATCAATTTGGACACTCCATACTAGAACATAATATTTACAAAACGTATAATTTCACATTTTAATCCAATGTGGTTAATTTGTGTCATTATTTTGTATAGATTTCTTACACTAGAATGTGATTAATTTGCACGGTTTGTATATGTATTCTGGTTCGGTTTTTAAGGCGCGGTCTAACGTTCAAAACATGATTATGACCTACGTTTAACTAACACTTAATTTTTCTAATAGTAGATCTTAACAAAAGTTACTATTAAAGAAATAAATCTGGGTTTTTTTAATCAAAAAACAAGTCACTTTAATACAAAACAGAGACGATTACAAACTAATGGCAACAAGTTGCGCCGCTACCCCCTTCTGAATAGCAAACCCTACCCTGCTAAACACAAAATTCTGCCCCTTAACATGCACGGTGTTACTACTTACCACCTGCTGAACTCGCTTGAGGAACCGCACCGCGTCAGGGGCGAGACCGTCAAAGGTATCGAAAGCGAACGGGACGAATACATGCTGATTCTCGATGCAAGTTTTTTCGTGCTTAGCTACTTTGTCCCCCTCTGTGTTGATTATCGTCTGTCCCGCCACAAACCTGTGGTCCCTTAACCCAACGAGGGGGGACACACCTGTCAAATCGGTACACGCGTGTTTCCCTCCTTCCCATCAAAAAACAAGAATGTCAGCGGGCAATATGGCAGATCTCCCTTCTAGAGGATCGGTCAAAAAGTTCACCGGAGTTTTTTTTTTTTGCCAAAATCCGTGTCTGCTTAAGGACATCATAAAGCACATCATAAAAAAATTAAGGTAGATAAATTATATAATTATGTCCTTGTTATCTCACCATCATACAAAATAACAAATCTAGTTAAGTTGAACTCCTTGAAGTCATGCTCTATTTCTAAAATGATACAAACGATACAGAGGATGTGACAAAATATGGAATCAATAATACATGTGATCAATAATTAAAAAACCTCATCTTCTAATAATAACAAAGTTTGAATATTCAAAAAAAATAATGCTCGTCTTTTTCGAAAAGCCCAAGGCCCCTACCACACTTGTTGATGACCCGAGGTTGAAACTAATTAACAAAGATGACTAAATGAGTGAACGAGACTAGTAGGTATAACAGTGGCGGAACTAGAAGAAACATTCAGGGGTATCCCAAATTTTTTTACGATACATTTATAGAACAGAATTATTTTTACCTGCATTACGGGGCGGGACCGATCCTGAAAATTCAAGTGCCCTGGGTGAGCCAAAAAAAGGCCCTTAGGCCTTACCGAATTAAATTTTATAAACTAGTTTTTTTTAAGTTATTAGTATTTAGGTTAACGAATCAATATTGAGCATATCACATTTGGGCTAGGCTTTATGAATTAATATTGGCAATAAGTTTTTAGATATTAGATTGGGCTAGGCTTTATGAATTAATATTGACAATAAGTTTTTAGATATTAGATTGGGCTAGGTTTATTTTTAATTTTTAGATCGAAATTAAACAATTCAAGAACTCGAGAAGAAAAGAAATAAAGAATACTCACAACTCACAATCATAATTAGCACAACAATCTAATACACTATTGGGTTATTATTTGGTTATTTGAGCTAATTACTATTGGGCTATCATTTTTTTTGGGCTAATATAATCAGTATTATTTGGGCTTGATTTCAGTTTGTAAATTTTTTTTTCAGGGGTGTCCTAATACTTGTTGAGGGGTGTCCTTAGTATAAAAATCGAAAAAAAAAAAATTTACACTACCGGAAAAAAGTTGAGCCGTAGCCCGTGCTACACCCCAACCTACATTATGTCCGCCCCTGAGGTATAAACTTAAGGAATAAATAATCTCAATTATTGTCTGTTGGCCGGTAACGGTCTCAACTTTAAAAATTTCCACTGACGGTCCCATGTTTTCACATATTGCGCATTAATGGACCTTGACTAACAGAACCCTAACGCGACTCGTTATTCTTCGGAAAAAGGTTATTGGCCGGAAAACTCCTTTTTGGCCGAAAAACTCAACCTTTTCGTCTAAAACCTCTTTGTAACCTTATTACGCACCTTTGGAAACCTTTTCTAGTAAAAAGCCCCAATTATTAAGGTCGCCGAAAAAACTCATTTTTTCGCCGGAAAACTTATTTTGGCTGGAAAACTCAACTTTTTAGCCGGAAAACTCAAAGTTTTCGTCCCAAACATGTTTGTAACCATAGATCGGACCTTTAGGAACCTTCTTCCGACCAAAAACATTTTTCCGGTAACCGGAAACTAACAACGTTAGGGTTCTGTTAGCCAGGTCCATTGAAGGCCAATATGTGAAAAGATGGGACCACCAATGGGAATTTTTGAAGTTGAAATCATTGCCGGCCAATGACGAATAGTTGAGATTATTAAAATCCATTATTCTTAAACTTAATTACCAAATTTTCTTCATGTTAAAAATATATAAAAATAATATAAAATTAGTAAGAGTAATTAAAATGAAACACTAAGAGAGTTACGTTAAAAGTGTTATTTTATTGTAGCTTTGCTGTTCAAACTATTTTATGAGTTGGATAGCAAATAATAGATCATAGTGTTTTTCAATCAGTATATCTTCTATTTCAATTTTCTAACTTTGTTAAAAGATTGATTTATTTGTGTCTTTACTCTTTATTTTCAAAAGGAAAAAAAATAACACAACTTTATATAAATCACAGAAAACTATGATAATGATTTTTTGATCTTTTAAGTTGAACATGAGATTTATAACAAGGTGTTTGTGACATGTATGTGTGACTGCGTGTAGCGAAATGGATTTTCAACCAATTTATCATTTACGAATACATCTTCACGGGTTTCATACATGTGTCTGTTTGAACCATTCAACCCCTCGTAATTTTTTATTATTAGAGGACATAATTTTTAAAAAACGACCATGAAACATTCAACCCCTCATACTAGCCAATATCTTTCAATGTACCCATGCAACTTTCAACCAAGCGCTTATTGTTGCTCTTATACCGAGCAATATATTTTTATTTTTACGTGTTGACTCATACACTTTGCAATCTGTAGCTCATGACTTTGTTTCTTGGCATAAAAATACTCGGTTTAGGTGAAATTGGTTTGGATCTGATCCACCGGTTTGGACATGATTTGAGCATATATATGCTTTGAATCCGGTTTGGGAGACCCTATAGTTAAATAATACGTGGAAATCGATTTTCAAACCGATCCAATACGTTATCTGGTATGGTTTTCTTTAGAAACCTGTTTTCAAACCAAACCGGTTTGGGTTGATCTGGTTATGACTTTCATTGACTTGATCCGAACCCGTTTTAAAAATGATATAGTTTGACCCAAAAACCGGTTTTGTGCACCTCCATTTTTTATAAACTAATCTAAATTTTATTATAAAAGTGTCAAACCGACAAAATACAAATTACAAACAAATAGTAGGTAAACGGGCAACAAGCTGCGTCGCAACCCCCTTTTGAATTGTAAAACCGATCCTACCAAAGACAACGCAACTCTTATGGGTCGAGAAATTACTATTCACGACCCACTAGACCCTGTTAAGGAATTCCACGACCTCTAAGTCTAGGAAACCAAAAGTATTAAAAACAAATGGGATAAACCCGTGTTGATTCTCTAAACAAGCTTTCTCGTGTAAACAATTACACCATTAAAATAACGAAAAAAGAATTAAAAAAACAAAAACAAAGATGAACCTTGATTTCCAGTGGGATTTTTTTCCCTTTTTTGTTAATATTTCACATTGAATTTAGAAAGTATATTCTTAATATATGTTAGTAACAGTAGCAGCAAGGATTTGATCAGAAGAATAGTTCAGTAAAGTCATTTTCTTGACAGCAATTGACCCTTTCTCCCAACTATTGGAGCATCAGTATTCACCAATCTTATCTCTTCCCTCATAAATTCATCCACTTTAACTATTGGAGCATTTTTAGTTATGAGTAAACTGCCATTTTAGTCCTTAAGGTTTGGTCACTTTTGCCACTTTAGTCCAAAACTCAAATTTTTTGCATCTGGGTCCCTGAGATTTCAGTTTTATTGCCATTTTGATCCAAAAATCAAATTAGGTCATATTTGTCTTACAAAATCCTGCATTTTTTGTCATTTTCCTCAAGGGCAAATCAGGTCATATTTGTCTTATAAAATATGTAATTTATTTATAAAAAAATGATCATTTTGCCCCTGCGGAAAAGGACAAAATAACAGGATTTTATAAGACAAATATGACATGATTTCATTTTTGGACTAAAATGGCAATAAAACTGAAACCACAGGACCCAGATGCAAAAAATTTGAGTTTTGAACTAAAGTGACAAAAGTGACCAAACCATAAGGACCAAAATGGCAGTTTACTCTTTAGTTATTTATATCTCAAAACAACCAGTCCCACCTTCCTCAATTATTGTCATATTTCTATTTCATATTATAATATTATATTATAATTATAATATATTATATAAATAAACTTCATTCTTTCATTTGTGATTCTTATTGCAGGCTTGCAGCCTTTCTTGATATGGGGAAATCCCATTTTTCTGCTTTATTATTTCTTGGTTCACTCATCTTCTTCTTTTTTCTGCCACTTTTCAATGGAGGATTGGCTATGGCTGGTGGAACCCCAGATGGGTCTGAAAAATGGGGCTATGTTGAAGTTAGACCCAGTAAGATTCAACAATTTTCAATTTTTATTTTGACCCATTTTGTTTCTTGTTCAAGATTCAATCTTTTTGCCATTCTTGTGTGTGTTCTTGATGGTGTTTATGGTTTATGAATGAACACACATGTTTTGGGGGTTCAAGATTCAATCTTTTTACCATTCCTGTGCTCAAAATTTAATCTTTTTTACCATTCTTGTGTTCAAGATTCAGTCTTTTTACCATTCTTGTGCTCAATTTTTTTTTTTTTTACCATTCTTGTGTTCAAGATTCAGTCTTTTTACCATTCTTCTGTTCAAAATTTAATCTTTTTACAGTTCTTGTGTTACAGATTCAGTCTTTTTACCATTCTTGTGTTCAAAATTTAATCTTTTTTACCATTCTTGTGTTAAAGATTCAGTCTTTTTACCATTATTGTGTTAAAGATTCAATCTTTTTTACCATTCTTGTGGGTGTTTAACTGCTTAATGTTTATGATTTATGTATACAGAGGCTCATATGTTTTGGTGGTACTACAAAAGTCCTTATAGAACTCAAGATCCCAACAATCCTTGGCCTGTAATTCTTTGGTTGCAAGGTGGACCTGTAAGTACAAAGAGATTTATGCAATTTCTTTTTTTTTTTTTTTTTTTTTTTTTGTGGGAATGTGTGATCACTCATCACTGTTAAGGGTGCAAACGAGCCGAACTACTCGAGCTCGGCTCGAAAAAAAACTCGAACGAGCCGAGCTTAAACAAGCTCGAGCCCAAGCCTAAAAACAAGCTCGTTTAGTAAACGAGCCCGAGCTTCGCTTATCGAGCTCGAGCCGGCTCGCGAGCCTAATCGAGCTTTCTGTTTATATATTTTTTATTAATATATTAAACATATATGTATATAATAATAATTACCATTTATATAAATATAAAAAATAACTAAATTATATGTATAATAATAATTATAATTAATATAAAATAATTAATAAATACTAAACGAGTCGAGCCCGAGCCGAGCTCGAGCTTTAGAAATAAAGCTCGAATCGAGCCGAGCTCGAGCTCGAGCTTTCATATGTTAAACGAGCTCGAGCTCGAGCCTGGTCGAGCTCGGGCTCGGCTTGGCTCGTTTGCACCCCTAATCACTATGTGTTTTTTGACACAAATGCAGGGTGCTTCAGGAGTTGGAACTGGAAATTTTGAAGAAGTGGGCCCATTGGACTCTTTCTTGAAGCCAAGAAACTCTACATGGTTGACAAAAGCAGATCTATTGTTTGTGGTATGCAAGTTTTCAACTTTTTATAGTAAAAAGTAGATTTTTTTTAAATTTTTTATATTTTTTTTGTTGAATTCTGTTTATATGATTTGGTAATTTTGGTGGGAATTTAGGATAATCCAGTTGGGACCGGATACAGTTTCGTCGAAGACGAAAACTTGTTGGTGAAAACCGATGAAGAGGCTGCAACTGATTTGACCACATTGTTGACTGAAATCTTTAATAGAAATGAAACACTTCAAAAGAGTCCTCTTTATATAGTGGCGGAGTCTTATGGCGGCAAATTTGCAGTCACTCTTGGACTATCTGCTCTTAAAGCCATTGAAGATAAAAAGTTAAAGCTCATTTTTGGAGGTATAGAGATCATATCAATTCGAAAGTTACCGAAAAAGATTACTTTGTAGCGAAAAGCTAAGCGCATTGATTCGAAAAAAATCAGTACTCGATTTTGATTTGGTTTTATGGTTTATGTTTTATGTTCAGGAATTGCTTTGGGAGATACCTGGATCTCGCCCGAAGACTTTGTGGTAATTTTACTTGATCTCTTAGGAGTCTTTAGAAATGAATAATTTGATTATAAAGTGATAAACTTTGGTCTAATTAATCAATATTTATGATATAATTAGGGGTGCATACAAGCCGGGTTGGGCTCGTGTATAATCTATTACTTAATATATTAAATAAAAATAATATAAATAGTATATTCGTTTAGGCTCTCGAGCTCGATAAGTGAAGCTTGGCTCGGGCTCGTTATTAAACAAACTTATTTTTAGGCATGGGCGAAGCTTTTAAGGGGCGGGAGAGGGCGGCCGACCCCCCGAACTTTTCGCTCAGTAGTGGAGAGTATGTAGTTTTCGTATAGAAATTTTTGGGTATATACATTTTCGACCCCCCGGTTATATAGAAAATTTTAGGTCCGGTTACTTCCACCCCCTCGATCGGAAATCTCAAGCTTCGCCACTGTTTTTAGGTTCGGGCTCGGCTTGTAAACAAGTTTAAATAAGCTCGGCTCGGCTCGTTTACTAGACAAGGACGAGTCTGACGAGCTTCACATGCCAGGCTTGAGCCCGGGCTCGATAAATAAATGAGCTTTATTTTAGGATCAAGCTTGGCTTGGGCTTGATAAGGCTCGGCTCGTTTCGAGCTTTTTCTCGAGCCACTCAGCTCGTTTGCACCCCTAATATTTAGTCACACCTTGAATCAAAGTTTCTTGAACTTGGATCTTTTTTTTTTCTGACTAAAAAAATTAAAATAGAAATTGGATTAAAGATGGTTTGGCACTTTGGCCTTTTACAAGGTGAGAAAATATGAACCTTTAGAGCATATTAAACATGATATTCATTTCTTAAACCTTTAAAACTGAATTTATTAGGCATCATGGGGTCCACTTCTGAAGGATATTTCAAGGATAGACGACAATGGTTTGATCGAATCAAACAGGTTGGTGTTCCTTCACCAACGTGTGATGTTTTCGTGTGTTACGACGACAATGGTGACTTGAGAAATGGTTTAAATTGGATTCTATTTTGTTCTATCTAACAAACTCCTGTCAGGAAACAGTCTTGTTGAGAAAATAAAGCAGCAAATAGCAAATGGGAAACTAAAAGATGCTACTGAGACTTGGAGCGATCTTGAAGACGTCATTGACGCCAATACCAACTCCGTTGTATGTTTCGACTCCATAAGTCTAGAGGTGGAAAGATCAAATATGGGTGTGGATTGAGTAACGGGTCAAAATGAGTTAGGGTCAAAGATGGGTCGGGTTAGCCCAAAACACATTTTGGCCAAAAGTTTGATTTCTTTTTTTTTTTCGTCGATAAATGGCGTGCGAGATATGGTTACAAAAATCATATTATTTAAATAGTAAGATGATCGAGGAAACTTTACGCATGAAAAATATACGTGTTGATTTTCAAGTGGTCCAATTCTTGGACTTTACGAGTTTAATATGATAAAACAATAAAATATAACCTGAATCGACCCATTCATAAGTAAGCGGGTCAAAATTGCCTCCTGTAGACGATAACCAACATTCTAACTACCCTGGCGTTTGACACGTTCGGCTCTTTGGCGCCAGAGGCAGTTCGGTTCTTGTCTAGAGTTCAGTGTGTGGTCCACAGCAACTTTTCGACCCCTTAGGGGCGAGGCTTTGTTTTTAGTAGATTAGGGTTTTCTATTCAGAAAGGGATGGCGGCCCAGTTTGTTGCTCCTCTACCTGCTATCCTTATGTAAATTGCCCAAATTATTGGAATGAAATATGATATATGTTTTCTAAAAAAAACTACCCTTTTTCCTCTTTTAAAATCATCTTTCCAATAAACTTTTTTTTTTTGTATCAACTGTAGGATTTCTACAATTTCTTATTGGATTCGGGGATGGACCCGGTGTCAATGACAGCAACCGAGCTAGTGAGGACAACGCCGAGGAAGAGGTACTTAAGATATCTTGATTCTTTGAAGACATCTCCCGGCGAAAATGGTGATCTTGATCTCTTGATGAACGGCGTCATTAGAAAGAAACTTGGGATCATCCCAAATGATGTGGAGTGAGTTTATATCTCATTTTCTTGAATTTAAAGCCAATACCAAGTTTATGAATTCGAGCTTTGTTTTTCGACAGATGGGGAGGACAGTCGGGTCTTGTTTTTCAGCACTTAGAAGGCGATTTCATGCGACCAAGAATTAACGAGGCAAGATTTTAAAGATTAATTCTTAATTTCTTACCAACTACTTTTAGATGATTAATTTCAAATTTTTTTCAACCTCCACTGGTTTTCTACCTTTAACCTCCTTGAAGGCCATCTGGCCAGTGCAATCAACGTTTACCTGATTCCATTGGTTAGCAGGGTGTTGGTGGGGCCCTGAATTCTCTGGTAACGGGGTCTTAGGTTAAAAACGGATTTTAAAGATTAAGAACAAAATAAATATTTATATATTTATCTTGTTGAATAGGTTGATGAACTCTTGAACAAGGGAGTCAATGTGACTATATATAGTGGTCAAGTAAGATCTTTCTCTTCTTTGGAGCTTCATATGCAATTTACACTAGAATTTGTAAAAATGATAAATTGTTCTAAAGTTTTTTTTTTTTTTTTTTTTTTTTTTTTTTGTAGCTTGATGTTATATGTTCAACAAAAGGAACTCATGCATGGGTTGAAAAGCTCAAGTAAATTCATATTTACTCTCTATGGTATATTTCCAATGTAGAATTACTATTTTACCATTCATTGTGTTTTGTTTTCTTACATGACAAAGGTGGGAAGGTCTAAAGACATTCTTGAGCATTGATAGAATACCATTGTATTGTGGACATAGTAAAATTACAAAAGGGTTCACCAAGTCTTACAAAAATTTACATTTCTATTGGATTCTTGAAGCTGGTCACTTTGTAAGTTTTACATCCCTTGTATTTCATACAATACTCATAATAGTACTTATCATATTATCATGTAGTTAAATTTCCTACATGTTTTACCAACAAATATATTGTTTCTTAACGCTTTCGACTCGGGTTAGTGACCATCTAATATCGTATGTAAGAAGAGTTTATTATTTTTTTTTTGTTTTTCTCATAGTGTCGTGATTTTCAGGTACCGGTAGATCAACCGTGTGTTGCGTTGAATATGATAGGTCGTGTAACAAGTTCCCATGTCTACAAAGTAAAAGATGATATGAAGAAACAAATGTGGAAAATAACAAACTAGTAAGTCAAAAAGAACATCATTTAAGAGATGGAGAGACACTATTCACTTGATAGTATGATTATAATTTGTACTTTCATTTATATTTAAAATTAAAATACTTACACATGTTTAATTCTTTGGATAAAATAAAGAAAACAAACAATACACCAATATTGGTGTAATGGTGTTACTTGCATATGATATTTATTGATGGTTGTGTACTTGGAAGATACTTTAGATTTTATATAGGTGTTGAATGTAACACTCATTAAGTTTTCATTATCCTCCATCAATATTTCACTCATTGTTTTTTTTTTTTTTTTGAAAGATAAACTTCATTAAAACATGCCAAACCTCAAACCGAGGCGGCCACAACCAACAAACAAGAATTACATAATTACAAAATTACACCACTCATCCCAAGAAATCCTCTCTGATTTCGACCTGCTATTTAACCATAAAAACCCAGACTTTATTTCACTAACAATCGCTCCTGTACTAATAGCCTTGTTGTTAAATTTCGCCTCGTTTCTAGATCTCCATATACTCCAGCATGCTACTCTTATTATACCTTTGACAACTTCTTTCTTCCCACCTTTAATCCCAATATGCTCATGAAACTCAAGCAAGTCCTTAACCGAAAAAGCCAAGATATTAGGAATCGAGCACTAGTTGCTAACAAACTGTCAAATAACAGCAGCTTTATAACAAGATGTGAACAAATGCTCCACTGATTCATCTTCCTCTCCACACATAATACACCTCGAGTCATGCACTTCGATATTCTTTCTTTTAAGCGCGTCGATAGTAGCGATTCTACCCAATGCTAGCCTCCAAATGAACACATTACATCATTGATATTTCACTCATTGTACCTTTGCCAACATGAGACAATTATCTTTACTTTCTACTACATTACATCATTAATGTTTGTATGTCTCTAACTCTCACAATCCTTATAACTTTACACAGTAAAAAACCTTGTCACGTTTTTTCAATACTTTCTGTATTTCACGACTTATCTCACACATACACACACTCGAGGGCTGTCCTCGCGATGTAGCCGGAAATACAGACACTGGTAATCACGTAACGTGTGTTTTTAAATTAAAAGAAACTGTAGCAGTATGCAATATTATACGCAAACTATAGAGGATAAAATGTTTGTTTTTATGATGTATATATATTTTTAAATATTAATGTATGAAAATGTGGTGGCCATTTAAAAATCATAGAAGTAGTTTGTTTAAAAGTCAACAATACTTATTGATTAAAAAGAGAATACTCCCCAGTCCCACCAATACTGCATCCCACCGGTTAGTGTGTATGGACCGCGATAACAACTTGTTTCCGGTTCATCCTATGCCACTCGTTTTTCTTCCAATACCACTATACAATCCCCTAATATTTATGCTCTTAGTTTTGTCATGGTCAACTTTTTCCCACTTTTGAATCATGTAAAGTTTATTTAGGTAGTATTGCCTTTGTGTTATTAGTTCAGACTAAAGTATTTTAATGGGTTATTCAAAATACATAATTAAAAAATGTTAAGAACTAGTGTATATTGTGTTAAAACTCTAATCTACACTTTATAGCAACGTTTGGTCATATCTAAACTTAAAAAAAAAATGCATCGTACTACCAAACATTGGTCAATACAATGAAGAAGAATGAATAGTCAACTATTATTTATTATGGGAGCATATGTTAGAGAGATTGAGAATAACTCTAATACCCAAAAAAATGTGATTTTCCGGAAAGATTTGTAATTGTTGGCGAGTTAAAAACAAACCCAAGTACTAAACAAATAACCGTAGTACTAATCTCCTATTTATTAGTAACGTTTCGTCATATCTAAACTTTTAAAAACCCATAATATGGCCGAAAAAATGGCGAATACAATGAAGAAGAATGAATAGCCAAGTATTATTTATTTTCCAGAAAGATCTATAATTGACGGCGAGTTAAAAACGAACCCAAGTACCATACAAATAACCCTATTACTAATATCCGCTTTATTAGCTACGTGGGTCATATCTAAAGCTTTAAAAACACATCGTACCAACAAACATTGGCGCATACTAGGGATGAGCATATGCCACTGAATACCGATCCCATACCAATTCCGTACCGATCCCGTCCCGATCCCGATCCCGATCGGTATCCCGATCGGTATCCACTTTTTGGCGTTTTCGGTATCGGTACGGTACGGTATCGGTATTATACCGATACCGACCCTCAAAATACGGTATAATACCGATACCGTACCGTACCGATACCTAACCGACATGTTTCGGTATCGGTATCGGTACCTAGTTTGGGTGAAATTCGGGATCGGTATTAGGCGGTATCGGTTCGGTATCGGATACCGATATGCTCATCCCTAGCGCATACAATGAATAAGAAGAATGAACAATCAACTATTTTTTTCTTTTATAAGTAGATGTTAGAGAAATTGATAATAAGTCTAATACCCAAAACTTGTGATTTTCCAGAAAGATCTATAATTTTTGGCGAGTTAAAAACGAACCCAAGTGTGTCTATGTCTAGACATGAGGCCAGGGGTTAGGAACTTGCCTCATGCCCCCATTCTTCTCATTATATTTGAATTATGTTTTAATGAGAATCAATTACCTCTCCACAAATATGGCAACCACATATCACTCCTCAATCATGCCATATAATTGGATGAATCTTTTGTTGGTTTCTTGATTGACCCGTTTACGAAGCCGATCTTGTTTTTGGCGAACAAGAAGTTCTTCATCTCCTGTGACCAGTCGATGTAGTTGCTATCGGTTAGCACGTCATTAACGTGCATCTGCCTGGGATAATCGGAGGGATGGAGGTAATATGGCGATTCATAATTCACGGTTTGTTCGTTGGTTTTGCTTCCACTGCCTTCATTGCCTGCCATTGGATTCTTTGATTTCTTGTGTTTTTTTTTTTTTTTTTTTTTTTTTTTTTTAAGATTGCTCTAATACCATAATAATTTTCATTATGATAATTGGTAACTCTAAAGTTCCTTATTTCCATTTTCTTAAAAATATCTTCATGAACTCTAAAGATTTTTGTGATTCTTGTGTTAAAGCAAAGTTTACAAGATTGCCGTTTCCTGTTAGTACCACAAAAACCCATGATTGTTTTGATCTTATACTGTCACACCCCGATTTCCACACGTTTCACCTGTGGGCCCGTGGGGGATTACCGTGACGTAGTTGGCAACAATATAGTCAAACCACACAATATTTAAATGCACAGCGGAAGCATAAAGATAGATATATTCCGACCATTAAATGTAATATCCAAGTATCAGAAACAGTCGAATATAATCCACGGGGGATCAAAATAAAATAGGAAATATAATGTTCAACAGATAGTGGCATCCCAAGCTTGCGAGACTCTGACGATGCTAAGGAGTTGCCAGCCTATTTCGTACAGAACCTGCATTTAATCTTTTTGGGGAAAATACGTCATTTTACACTGTTAAATACATTCAACCGACACTTTTGTAAAAGGTTTATTAAAATTGATTTGAATGCACAAGGCACAAACTCTTTATAACTTAGGATAATTAATCAATTAATCTTGTAAAAGAATTACATGTTCACTATGCGTTCGGTCGCTCGGGTCGTGCCGAGTTTAAGGTTAATAGACACGCCACAAAGCATAAAGCTGTGGCGGGAAAACCAACGGTTATACCTTTATAAATATAGATACATTGTCGGGTGTACGCCTACAACCGCGTGTCGAGGTCGTGGCCATTTCGTAAAATGATGCCAAGGATATCCGGGACATGGTCATTAAGCTCCCAAAGGCGTAAAGCCAACAAAACAAATTTTTAAACGGGTCACATTTATAATACCCAACTACTAATGAGTTGGGTCAATTGCCCGACCAAGCGGTACTTTTATATACTGTAACCCAAGCCCGTATAACGGAAAATAAGTTAAAAGTATTTACCTGAGCAAGTAATAACCTCAATAAACAAATGCAAGTATCTTTTACTGGTCTCCAATTCTGGAACGAAGGTTTATAACAACCTTTTAGAATCCTAACGGGTCTTTAATTTAGCCTTAGCTTAGACCGGTCAGTTTCAAAGGATATTTACGGTTTAATCGCGTGAAAGGCGAAAACCGGGAACGGAATGTGGTTTGGACCCAACAAGTTTGAAGACTTGTTTTATATGGGTATAATAACCACACTCTGGATTTTGAAGTAAAAACAATAAGGTTTGACCCGTTTCGGCTAGTTTATGTAAACTAGTTACATAAACCGAACCGTGCGCGCAAGAGGCGTAACGGGTAACCGTAAGAGTCTTACACAAGTTTCCTAAGTTAATATGCTTTAAAGAGATTGTGGTATCTGTAGGATACCTTCCATTATGCCCATAATGAGTTTAACCCCAAAATATGCCCCGTAGGGGTATTCCGGTCTATTTAAAGATTATAAAAGAGGTTTCCGAGTTCTACAGGAAATTTGAGTTTTCCGAACAGTTTATAAAGTCCAAAATACTCTATTTATTATTTAAAATCAGTAGCAACTGGAATCGGGTCAAAATACCATGTAGAACTCAAGTTATGTCCGAAAAGGGTATATTCGGTAATTACCGAATCGATGCCATAACCGCATGTTATGAGCAGGTTAAAAATAATTAAAAATCTTTAAAAATATCAAAATATTATTTTACATCTGTGTGTAAAAGGTTTGGTGTCGAAATTTGGGTTTAGATAGGCTTTATGCTAATTGCGCCGTTTAATTACTAAAGTTTCTGTAATTGCGCTATTTAGCATAACTTCTATTCTAGACCTCGGATTGACGTGAAATTTTAGGGACATGCTTAGAAATCAGTAACTAAGGTTATTGTCCTTTCACATGTCCAAAATTCTCGTTTTAAAGCAAAAAGGGCGTTATGGTCAACTTTTAAGCATTTAACGGAAATGTACAAAAGACTCGGACAAACAACGAACCGGTCACAGAGGGTTATACCATCATGTAACCTGGTCCTAAGAGAGTCCTAAGGCATATCTAAATCATACCATAACGGGTCAGAACTGAAGTCAAAGCAAAGGTCAAATTTTTGCGACTTTCGGTTCCGAACCGGGTCAAAACAGTAAATGGTTGGATCAAACAAGCTTAGACCAATTATAACACTTATTATCATGTTTTATGCGTGTCAAAACAGGTTACACGCCATCTACATTACTGATTATGCATAAAATCGAAAGTTAGCATTCTGTTGACTTTTTCTAAGCAAGTTTGACTCGACATTTGGAGTAGTTAGAGTGGGAATCAGAGGGTGCCCTTTTAAGGGTTTAAATCCCACATGATTACCAACATATAACTACCTTTGATTCGACAAATCACTGGACCATTTGTGATTTATCGTTAAGTCAATCGTTAATTACGACGGATTGACTTTTAAGCTAAAACTAAGCAAAACTAAACCAAGAAAGGGTGGAGCATACTTACAAGAGTCCTATGCACGACCAGGGATGAGTAGTGAGAGTTCTTGAGCTCCAGAGGTGATCAAGAAATCAGTTTGAGATGTGAAGAACATTGATGCACATCATGGCCTTTTATAGTAGTTTAGGATGCATAAGATCATCACAACAAGGCCTACAAGTGTTCTTGGATCACCAACATGTGTCCCTGAGTGCTAGGGGACGTTTAGGGGGCGCCCATGCTCTCATTATTGCTCAATAAGTCGGTTAAAATACCAAACAGTGCTTCTGTCCGACTTTTCTGCATCTGGGAGGCTGACGCGGCCCGCGTTAATGATCAGGTAACCTTTACGCGGGTCGCCTGAATCTCAATGTCAGAGCCCATATCTATACTGTTAGCGCGGCCCGCGTAAGATCCCTTATTACGTGGCCCGCCTGAGACCTAAAAGTAAGATTTTCAAATCTTTTTAATTATTGCACTGGCCTTTGGCGTTTCGAAGGGGTAACTTTGCGTTTTGGGCATCGTTAATTTACGTATAAGGGCCCCGTGGCTTTTACCCAACTTATTAACCCTTGGTTAATTTATTATTACCCGAAAAGTCATAACTTTCTATGTTTGACGCTTTTAACCCCTCGCATACGAATTTGATCATAACTTTCTCGTTTTAAAACGGAACCTTGCGAAATTTATATCGTGCATTTTAGTGAGCGTAATTTACTGTTACAAAGTCTCGGGTTTGTTAAAGGGTAACTCAGAGGTACAACTTAAACATGTTGACACATTTAACCCCTGTAGTTTGTTATCTCTCACTTTCTTCCATATTTCGTTCCGTACGATCCATGATTTATTCGTTTGAATGTACGAGCATCATTTAGGGTTACTATACAGTATATTTATCCCTCGTTGACATTTTGAACCCTCGGATTCACATACTTTCCATGTTTGTCAACATTAGTCCTTATTTAATATTTAATACCACGTGTAAACTTATGACACGTGTCAATACATTATTGGACGCAAAAATTCTGAGGTATTACATCCTCACCCCCTTAAAAGAAATATCGACCTCGAGATTTATTGAAATAAATGAGGGTACTTTTCTTTCATCGTGGACTCTACCTCCCACGTATACTCGGGACCTCTACGGGCATCCCATTTTACCTTCACTATCGGTATATACTTCCTGCGAAGCTTCTTAACCTGTCGATCCTCGATCGACACAGGTTTTTCAACGAACTTTAAGCTCTCGTCGATGTGTACATCTGTATGCGGTATAACCAGTGATTCATCAGCGAAACACTTCTTCAAGTTACAGATGTGAAACACATTGTGGATACCACTGAGCTCCTCCGGTAGGTTTAATTTGTAGGCAACCGATCCGACACGTTCGATTACTTCGAAGGGTCCAATATATCTCGGGCTTAACTTGCCTTTCTTACCGAATCGCATCACCCTTTCCAGGGCGATACCTTAAGCAATACCTTGTCGCCTACTTCGAAATTGAAAGGCTTACGCTTCAAATCTGCGTAGCTTTTCTGCCTGTCTCGGGCAGCTTTCAATCGATCGCGAATTTGGACAATCTTGTCCGTTGTTTCAATATTATATCAGGTCCTGTCATCTGGACATCTCCAACTTCTGCCCAACAAACGGGCGTTCTACACTTTCTACCGTATATGGCTTCAAAAGGTACAGCCTTAATGCTCGTATGGTAGCTGTTGTTATAGGAGAACTCGACCAATGGTAGGTGGTTATCCCAACTACCACCTAAGTCGATCGCACATGCACGAAGCATGTCTTCCAACGTTTTGATTGTACGCTCACTCTGTCCATCTGTCTGAGGGTGGTAAGCCGTACTGAAATTCAAACGTGTGCCCAAAGATTGTTGAAAACTTTTCCAAAAGTGTGACGTGTATCTGGTATCTCTGTTAGAGATAATAGACACAGGCACGCCATGAAGGGCTACAATCTTATCTACAAACAACTGGGCTAGTATATCGGAGCTATGAGTCTCCTTTATGGGTAGGAAATGTGCTGACTTGGTCAGTCTATCAACTATTACCCATATTGTATCGTTTCCCTTCTTTGTCTTTGGCAACTTGGTGATGAAATCCATCGTCACCATTTCCCATTTCCACTCGGGAAGTTCAGGCTGTTGCAGCAAGCCTGACGGCTTTTGATGTTTAGCTTTTACTTGCGCACAAGTCAAACACTTTGCTACGTAGGTGGCTATAGACTTTTTCAAGCTTATCCACCAAAAGTTTGCCTTCAAGTCCTGGTACATTTTATCGGCTCCAGGATGAACGGAATATCGTGAACTGTGGGCTTCCTGAAGGATAACGTCATGAAGACCTCCATAAACAGGAACCCATATCCTTCCATTTAATCTCAGAATTCCGTCTTTGCCATAGGATAACTGCTCTTTAGTTACTCCTAGCTTTTCGTTAGGATAGTTAGCTTCTAACACAGCTTCTTTCTATGCAGCTAACAATCTCTCATTTAGGCTGTTCTTGATTTCAATGCTCTTGGCATTGATCCTTATTGGTTTCACTCTTTCTTTTCTGCTCAAGGCATCTGCGACTACGTTGGCCTTGCCTGGATGGTATCTTATTTCACAGTCATAATCGTTCAGAGTTTCCATCCAACGTCGCTGCCTCATATTCAAATCTTTCTGATTGAACAGATGCTGAAGGCTTTTGTGATCAGAATAGATCACAAATTTAATGCCATATAAGTAATGCCTCCAAAGCTTTACTGCAAATACAACGGCACCCAACTCCAAGTTATGGGTGGTGTAATTCTTTTCGTGCACTTTTAATTGTCGTGAAGCATAAGCAATCACCTTGCCCTTCTGCATAAGCACACAACCCATACCGGTGTGCGATGCATCACAATATACGACAAATTCTCCCATTCCGTCCGGCAATGTCAACACTGGAGCATTGCTCAGCTTTTGTTTGAGGATATCAAAAGCTTCTTGCTGCTTAGGACCCCAATTAAACTTTATATTCTTTCTAGTTAAAGAAGTTAGGGGTGCAACAATCCTTGAGAAATTCTCGATGAAGCGTCTGTAGTATCCTGCTAGACCTAGGAAACTGCGAATCTCCGTAGACGTCTCCGGCTCCTGCCAATTCATGACGGCTTCAACTTTGGCGGGATCCACTTGGATACCACGCTCACTGACTACGTGTCCAAGGAATTGAACTTCGCATAGCCAAAATTCACATTTAGAGAATTTGGCATAAAGCTTTTCTTGATGAAGTAATTTAAGAATACATCGAAGGTGTTTCTCGTGGTCAGTTTGACTTTTTGAGTAGATGAGGATGTCATCGATGAAGACAATGACAAATTTATCCAAATACGGCTTGCAGACGCGATTCATGAGATCCATGAATGCGGTAGGTGCATTAGTGAGCCCAAAAGGCATC
Organism: Helianthus annuus; assembly: GCF_002127325.2. Lineage (NCBI taxonomy): Eukaryota > Viridiplantae > Streptophyta > Magnoliopsida > Asterales > Asteraceae > Helianthus > Helianthus annuus. The sequence continues at coordinate 165,873,179 of NC_035434.2, read as the reverse complement.
ACTAGGAACTCGAAGTGACCATAACGAGTCCTGAATGCAGTCTTGTGCACCTCTTCATCTTTAACCTTCAATTGATGGTATCCTGACCTTAGATCAATTTTGGAAAAGTAGCTTGCTCCTTGCAACTGATCGAACAGATCGTCGATCCTGGGCAAAGGATACCTATTCTTGATTGTAACTTTATTCAGCTCACGGTAATCGATGCATAGACGCATCGAACCATCTTTCTTCTTGACGAACAGGATTGGTGCTCCCCAAGGAGATGAACTTGGTCTAACAAAACCTTTGGCTAGCAGATCATCTAGCTGCGTCCTCAATTCTTTCATTTCAGTCGGCGCCAATCTATACGGTGCTCTTGCAATAGGCGCTGCTCCTGGAATGATGTCGATACTGAATTCCACTTGCCTATCTGGTGGCAAACCAGGCAGTTCTTCCGGGAAAATTTCAGGATAGTCAGAGATGACTGGGATGTCTTCAATCTTGGGTTTCTCCTCACCGACAGTCACCTGTGCCATATAAATGACACATCCCTTCTTCAAACATCTGGATGCCTTTAGCATAGACACTTGCTCAGGCAATCCATGTCGAGTATCTCCCTGAATGGTAAGTGGTTCTCCAGACGGAGTCTTGATTACCACTTGCTTCTTGTTGCACATAATTTGGGCTTGGTTATGCGATAACCAATCCATACCCAACACTACGTCGAAACCAGCTAGTTTAAAGGGTAACATGGATAAAGGAAATGAGTGATTCCTAATGGATATAACACATCTATCTAAAACAGTTGAGACTATTCCCATAGTCCCATCAGCTAGTTCTACTTCATATTTCACATTCAAGGTTTTAACAGGCAATTTTAACAACTCACAAAACTTATCATCCACAAAGGATTTATCTGCTCCAGAATCGAATAACACTCTTGCGAATACATCATTTATGAGAAATGTACCGGTTATGACGTTGTCGTTCTGGATAGCCTCTTGAACATTCATCTGAAAGACCCTCGCATTGGTCTTTTTCCCTTCTTCAGCCTTCTTTACTATCTTCGGGCAGTTAGTCTTGATGTGCCCTTTTTCGTTGCAACTATAACAAGTTGCATCCTTGAGTTTCTTGCACTCAAGAGTCCTATGCTCGGAGGACTTGCAAATCCCACATGCTTTCGGCTGGGATTTCTGCTCATATCTGCACTTACCGAAGTGGTGCTTCTTGCAAACATTGCACTTGGGCCTATCGCCTGACTGTCGGTCATTCTTCTTGGTCTCCGATCCCTTCTTGTGGTCACGATTCCCCCGGTGCTTCTTGCTTGACCTACGTGAATCATCATCTTCACGTTTCCTCTTTTCAGTATCAGCATTTCACAGAGATCTCTGTCTCACCGCATCCAGCGTAAGAGACAGAGATATATCTGCCACGGATCTAAATGTAGCAGGCCTAGAAGCCTTCACGCTAGCCTTTATCTCTGGGGCCAAACCTCCAATGAAACGTGCGATCCGTTTGGGTTCCAGGGTCACAAGGTACGGAACCAATCTTGACAGGGTATTGAAACTCGTGAGATATGCCTGGCAATCCAGGTTCTTCATGACCAATGATAAGAAGTCAGATTCTATTTTCTCAACCTCATGTTGAGGGCAGTAGTTTTCTTTGATGAGAGCAATAAATTCCTCCCATGACATGCTATACAAAACAGCCTTCCCTGAGGCTTGAACCAATGATCTCCACCAAGCTAGGGCTTCACCCTTAAATGACTGCGATACAAACTTCACCACATCCCTCTCAGCACAACCACTAATGTCCACCACTGTGTCCATTTCGTCCAGCCAGGTCATGCAATCCACGCGCCTTTTCCCCAGTAAAATCTCGGGGCTTGCAGGAGACGAAATACTTATACGTGCAACCCCTGGCGCGATGTGCATCATCGACCACTATTTTCTTAGGACGGACACTATTCTCATTTGATGAGTGTCGATCGTCATCCTTCTTAGGTTTAGACTGGGTCGAGGGTGGTTTGCTGTGATGTTCAGAATGGGTTTTTGGTTTAGAGTGTGGTGCAGATCGGGTCCTGCTTCGAGACTCGCTATATTCTTCGTACTGCCGATCCAAGGCCGTCTTCACAGCGTCGTCTACTAAAGCTTTCAATTCAGCGCCCGTTATATGAATTTGGGCGTTATCATTGTCATCCTCCTTTGATTGACTATTAACTCCATTTGGGTCAGCCATCGAGATTCTTGATCTGCTACAAGGAATATGACAGAATTTTATTTAGGAGTGTATTATGGAATTGTCTTTTATGGTAATTCATTAACCATGGTAAACATAGACCATATTTGGTTAATTTGTTACTCACTTTTATTTAGGATTTGAACATAACCTATCCTAATTACAAACAATATTGTTAGTGGCACAAAAGCCTAGTCACATGGACGTTTTATATATTATCAGCCAGGATTTCAGAGAATCAAGGCATGATGGTTTGAACCATAGTTCTTTTACCTTTTCTGACAGGGAGTCATAGAGTACAACTGTCTTTTGTCTTATATGACAATAAGTATGGCCCGTAGGCACTACATCACTAATGGATGATTTAACCCATGATTTATAAATCATTAACTTAGGTCTTGGAATCTTCTAAATGATTCTTATATAAGAATGACGCGTGTGATTTTTAACGAATCACATCTGCCAAGAATGTTAACATGTTTACAGAGGTTAACAGGAATCTGAATCTTTTACTCAGGTCTCACCATCTTGGCCGGGTCTTATAATGACACCAGGCTAGGTCTCACCATTAAGATTCTTTATTTAGGCAGACTTATTTAAAAGGAATGATTTTTAGTTTATTTCATATAATAATGTATTAAAATGACAAAAATGAAATTTATAAACTTAACATTCCATTAATCATAATAATGATTACACACTGCCCTAAACGGGACTTTCAATAGACAAATACCTACGCAGAGGTTTACAGAAAACAAGTCCACGCAGGGACCAAATACAAGGATAGATGTCCGCACAGGGACAAAAAGATAAATCCACGCAGGGATTGAAAGGAAATTGTCCACGCAGGGACTACACACAATAAATGTCCACGCAGGGACTTGATTTAAAATAGGAATTACAATAGAACATATAAGGACTAATGATCTCGCTTCTTCTTCCCTTTTAACAGGTTTGCTAGGCCTTTAAGGAATCCACGATTGTTCTTGCGTTCTTGCTCAAAGTCTCGCTCCACTCTGTTTAAACGGTGGAGGATTTCTTCCTGCTCCGGTGGAGAAAAACGTGGCTGCTGTGACGGTTGCTGGACCGGAGGTCTAGCAGGTGCTGGATAACCATGAGCTGCGTATCCTAATCCCCAAGGATTTCCATAAGGTCCTTCGGGATGGAGAGCGTTGTAATTGGCTGCTACCAAGTATGGGTCGGCATCCGCGTAGTTATAGTGGGTGTGAGTCGGCTGCTCAAATTGGTTGTACGCGGTGGAACCGGCGTACGTAGGTATCGGGTTATCATAGCCAAATGGTGGCGGAGGTGGTGCAACTGGTGCAGAATTCACCTCTGCAGGATGGTTCGAAGGTTCATCCATTTGTGGGTCTTCAGGCAGTGGCGGAAAATGACTTGCACTCGAGTGGCGAGGGGTGCTAAAGTGAAATTCCCCTCCTCGTGTGGACATCCGCGCGCCTGATCTCCTACGCCTTGGCGGATCTGGAGGTGCTTGCTGAACAGGTGGCGGAGGAGGCGGTGGCGTAACTGCCACGAAACGTGAATCCTCGGAAGGATCCTGTTGCTGCTGTTGTTGCTGGTGAGGTGATGAATGGTGAGAGGGTGTAAAGTACCACTCGTACTGGTTAAACCTCGCCTGGTAACTGTCGGGACCTTGATAGGGTGTTCCATGAAAGGATGACCCATCAGAGATCTCGATAGGATGGTTGGGAGTACCTCTTGCAGGTTCTATGGGATCCGTGTCCTCGTCCATATCTACCGCATTATCTTCGGAGAAATGGTCTTCAGGTCCTAAAGGGTTATAACCTATTGGTTCTTGGACATCAGCCGGGTTGAACTGGCCTTGGAAGAAAGGAGTAGGGTCGACATAGGAACAGTGCGAAACAGAACGCTGGAGAGGTATAAACGAAGGTTGAGGGTTACTGGGCTCGTTCTCCGAATTTGGTCCAAAAGAGTGACGGTATGAAGGTGTCGAACTGTGTGAGGTAGACTGTCTTGCGGGCTCAAAGAGGTTTCTTCTACGCCTCTGAGGTTCTTCACACCTTGTGCTGGAAGGAGCTCGCATATGTGAAGGTCCGGCCTCGTGATCATTGTGAGTAGTGATCGGCCCTTTGCCTCTTCCTCCTCTTCTAATTGCTGGGGGCATATTTCCTGCTTAACAAAATTTTAAATCACAATAAACAATAAAAGACAAACTAGAATGACAATTCGAATTTGTCCTATGTTCTTGTCTAGACTCGAGTATGTGCAATTGTGTCATTGAGACTAAACACATAAGGATAGTGTTTAATTCACTCAACGTTGGCTCTGATACCAACCTGTCACACCCCGATTTCCACACGTTTCACCGGTGGGCCCGGTGGGGGATTACTGTGACGTAGTTGGCAACAATATAGTCAAACCACACAATATTTAAATGCGCAGCGGAAGCATAAAGATAGATATATTCCGACCATTAAATGTAATATCCAAGTATCACAAACAGTCGAATATAATCCACAGGGGATCAAAATAAAATAGGAAATATAATGTTCAACAGATAGTGGCATCCCAAGCTTGCGAGACTCTAACGATGCTAAGGAGTGGCCAGCCTATTTCGTACAGAACCTGCATTAAAATAGATTTGAATGCGCAAGGCAAAACTCTTTATAACTTGGGATAATTAATCAATTAATCTTGTAAAAGAATTACATGTTCACTATGCGTTTGGTCGCCCGGGCCGTGCCGGGTTTAAGGTTAATAGACACGCCATAAAGCATAAAGCCGTGGCGGGAAAACCAACGGTTATACCTTTATAAATATAGACACATTGTCGGGTGTACGCCTACACCCGCGTGTCGAGGTCGTGGCCATTTTGTAAAATGATGCCAAGGATATCCGGGACATGGTCATTAAGCTCCCAAAGGCGTAAAGCCAACAAAACAAATTTTTAAACGGGTCACATTGATAATACCCAACTACTAATGAGTTGGGGTCAATTGCCCGACCAAGCGGTATTTTTATATACCGTAACCCAAGCCCGTATAACGGAAAATAAGTTAAAAGTATTTACCTGAGCAAGTAATAACCTCAATAAACAAATGCAAGTATCTTTTACTGGTTTCCTATTCTGGAACGAAGGTTTATAACAACCTATTAGAATCCTAACGGGTCTTTAATTTAGCCTTAGCTTAGACCGATCAGTTTCAAAGGATATTTACGGTTTAATCGCGTGAAAGGCGAAAACCGGGAATGGAATGTGGTTTGGACCCAACAAGTTTGAAGACTTGTTTTATATGGGTATAATAACCACACTCTGGATTTTGAAGTAAAAACAATAAGGTTTGACCCGTTTCGGCTAGTTTATGTAAACTAGTTACATAAACCGAACCGTGCGCGCAAGAGGCGTAACGGGTAACCGTAAGAGTCTTACACAAGTTTCCTAAGTTAATATGTTTTAAAGAGGTTGTGGTATCTCTAGGATACCTTCCATTATGCCCATAATGAGTTTAACCCCAAAATATGCCCCGTAGGGGTATTTCGGTCTATTTAAAGATTATAAAAGAGGTTTCCGAGTTCTACAGGAAATTTGAGTTTTCCGAACAGTTTATAAAGTCCAAAATACTCTATTTATTATTTAAAATCAATAGCAACTGGAATCGGGTCAAAATACCATGTAGAACTCAAGTTATGTCCGAAAAGGGTACATTCGGTAATTACCGAATCGATGCCATAACCGCAGGTTATGAGCAGGTTAAAAATAATTAAAAATCTTTAAAAATCTCAAAATATTATTTTACATCTGTGTGTAAAAGGTTTGGTGTCGAAATTTGGGTTTAGATAGGCTTTATGCTAATTGCGCTGTTTAATTACTAAAGTTTCCGTAATTGCGCTATTTAGCATAACTTCTATTCTAGACCTCGGATTGACGTGAAATTTTAGGGACATGCTTAGAAATCAGTAACTAAGTTTATTGTCCTTTCACATGTCCAAAATTCTCGTTTTAAAGCAAAAAGGGCGTTATGGTCAACTTTTAAGCATTTAACGGAAATGTGCAAAAGACTCGAACAAACAACGAACCGGTCACAGAGGGTTATACCATCATGTAACCTGGTCCTAAGAGAGTCCTAAGGCATATCTAAATCATACCATAACGGGTCAGAACTGAAGTCAAAGCAAAGGTCAAAGTTTTGCGACTTTCGGTTCCGAACCGGGTCAAAACAGTAAATGGTCGGATCAAACAAGCTTAAACCAATTATAATACTTATTATCATGTTTTATGGGTGTCAAAACAGGTTACACGCCATCTACATTACTGATTATGCATAAAATCGAAAGTTAGCATTCTGTTGACTTTTTCTAAGCAAGTTTGACTCGACATTTGGACTAGTTAGAGTGGGAATCAGAGGGTGCCCTTTTAAGGGTTTAAATCCCACATGATTACCAACATATAACTACCTTTGATTCGACAAATCACTGGACCATTTGTGATTTCTCGTTAAGTCAATCGTTAATTACGACGGATTGACTTTTAAGCTAAAACTAAGCAAAACTAAACCAAGAAAGGGTGGAGCATACTTACAAGAGTCCTATGCACGACCAGGGATGAGTAGTGAGAGTTCTTGAGCTCCAGAGGTGATCAAGAAATCAGTTTGAGGTGTGAAGAACATTGATGCACATCATGGCCTTTTATAGTAGTTTAGGATGCATAAGATCATCACAACAAGGCCTACAAGTGTTCTTGGATCACCAACATGTGTCCCTAAGTGCTAGGGGACGTTTAGGGGGAGCCCATGCTCTCATTATTGCTCAATAAGTTGGTTAAAACACCAAACAGTGCTTCTGTCTGACTTTTCTGCATCTGGGAGGCTGACGCGGCCCGCGTTAATGATCAGGTAACCTTTACGCGGGTCGCCTGAATCTCAATGTCAGAGCCCATATCTATACTGTCAGCGCGGCCCGCGTAAGATCCCTTATTACATTTACGCGGCCCGCCTGAGACCTAAAAGTAAGATTTTTCAAATCTTTTTAATTATTGCACTGGCCTTTGGCGTTTCGAAGGGGTAACTTTGCGTTTTGGGCCTCGTTAATTTACGTATAAGGGCCCCGTGGCTTTTACCCAACTTATTAACCCTTGGTTAATTTATTATTACCTGAAAAGTCATAACTTTCTATGTTTGACTCTTTTAACCCCTCGCATACGAATTTGATCATAACTTTCTCGTTTTAAAACGGAACCTTGCGAAATTTATATCGTGCATTCTAGTGAGCGTAATTTACTGTTACAAAGTCTCGGGTTTGTTAAAGGGTCACTCAGAGGTACAACTTAAACATGTTGACACATTTAACCCCTGTAGTTTGTAATCTCTCACTTTCTTCCATATTTTGTTCCGTACGATCCATGATTTATTCGTTTGAAGGTACGAGCATCATTTAGGGTTACTATAAAGTATATTTATCCCTCGTTGACATTTTGAACCCTCGGATTCACATACTTTCCATGTTTGTCAACATTAGTCCTTATTTAATATTTAATACCACGTGTAAACTTATGACACGTGTCAATACATTATTGGACGCAAAAATTCCGAGGTGTTACATATACATTGTGATGTATGGGGCAAATACCGAACACCCTCCCTCACACGTGCAAACTATTTTTTGACCATCGTAGATGACTTTAGTCGTGCCGTTTGGGTGTTTCTCCTCAAACATAAGGATGAGGCAAGCACGTGCCTTATATATTTTCACAAATGGTCCAAACTCAATTCGAGAAAAAACATTAAAAGGGTAAGATGTGACAACGGAGGAGAATTCACATCAAACCGCATGCTCGAATTTTATGCAAATGAGGGAATAATTCTCGAAACAACTTGCCCCCACACACCGCAACAAAATGGTGTAGTTGAGCGGAAGCACAGGCATTTGTTAGAGACGACACGTGCATTGAGATTTGAAGCAAAATTGCCAACAAGGTTTTGGGGTGAGTGTGTTTTAACGGCCACTCATGTCATTAACCGAATGCCTTCCGCCGTCATCAACAACAAAACACCTTATGAGGTGTTGTACAATCAAGAACCCGATTATGACTTCATGAGGGTTTTTGGTTGTCTCGCCTATTACAAAAATACCGAAACCAAAGGAGACAAGCTCGAAGTGAGAGGGAGACTAGGAATCTTCTTGGGTTACCCACCAAGAACAAAGGGGTACAAAATATATGATACCCAACATCGTAAAATCGTCATCTCAAGAGATGTCAAATTTTTCGAAGACATCTTCCCTTTTGCAAATATTAAGTTTGAAAAGGAGGAAATCTTTGTCCCACCATCAAAGTGGGATTAGTGTGAAGAAACTATAACCAACCAAAGCCCCCTTGATCATTCTTGGGACAATCAACCAGAAACCCAACAACCTCAGACACCCCCACATGCCAATGAGCCCACTTCTAATTCAGAGCCCACACCGAGCCCGCCTTCGAGTTCTGTTGAGCCCACTTCCGATTCACAGCCCACAACGAGCCCACATCCGAATCATGTTGAGCCCGATTTTGAAGTTGGTCCAGAAAACATTGAAGAAGAAACTGGGCCTGATCCCGAACACATGTCCGAGCCCAGACCAAAACGGACCAGGATCCAACCACGGCATCTTCAAGATTTCGATGTTCAACTCCCACCATCTATAGACCACATGCAACCCACTTCAAATCAAGAGTCCTCGACGGTACACCCTTTAGCGCATTATATTTCTTATGAAAAGTTTACTAATATGCATAAAGCTTTCTTGTCGGCCATTACCTCGCGTAATGAGCCAAAACACTATAAGCAGGCAGTGCAAGACCCACATTGGGTAGAAGCTATGAAGCAAGAGATTAAAGCCCTTGAAGAAAACAAGACTTGGGTTCTTGAGAGTTTGCCGGAAGGTAAACGAATGATCGACTCTAAGTGGGTGTACAAAATCAAGTACAAGCCGAATGGGGACGTGGAAAGATACAAAGAGGGGCTCGTTGCTAAAGGTTATACACAGATGGAAGGGGTAGATTTCCACGAGACTTTTGCTCCGGTGACAAAATTAGTGACGGTTCGAACACTTCTAACCGTTCCTGTCAAACAAAGATGGCATATGCATCAACTTGATGTAAACAACGCCTTCTTACATGGTGATTTGCACGAAGACGTCTACATGAAAATGCCTCAAGGTTTTGCTAAACCAGGTGATAATAGAGTTTGTAAGCTAAAGAAGTCTCTTTATGGTCTCAAACAAGCCTCGAGGAATTGGTATCAAAAGTTTACCAACTCACTCGTGGGAATTGGTTTCAAGCAAACAGGGGCAAACCACTCTTTATTCACCTTGAAAAGTGACGGTGTTTTTCTCGCTGCTCTAATTTATGTGGATGATGTCATTATTGTTGACAATGATTTTAAAAGAATTGAAGAAGTCAAGGTTTTCCTCAATAACAAGTTCAGCATCAAAGATCTTGGCATTTTAAAGTTCTTTCTTGGTATTGAAGTGGCACGAATCAAGGAAGGAATGGTGCTTAGTCAACGAAAATACACCCTTGACATCCTCGAAGAAACATGCATGACCGGTTGTCGCCCAAGTCCATTTCCAATGGAACAGAATTTGAAACTCGACAAATGTGATGAAGAGGCACGGATTGATGCACATCAATACAGAAGAATGGTTGGGAAACTTCTTTATCTACAAGCCACAAGACCCGACATTACTTATGCAGTTAATGTCTTGAGTCAATTCGTCAGCGACCCAAGACAAAGTCACATGGAAGCTGCTAACCGTGTTCTACGGTACCTCAAAGCCACTCCGGGGCAAGGAATTCTCATACCCAAAGAAGGAGGCACTAATCTCACAGCATATTGTGACTCGGATTGGCTAGGATGCCCTTTCACCCGAAGGTCTAGGACCGGCTATCTCTTACTCCTAGGAGGAGCTCCTGTGTCATGGCGGTCCAAGAAGCAATCCATTGCCTCGCGATCATCGGCAGAAGCAGAATATCGGGCAATGGCACATGCAGTGAGTGAAATTCTATGGATGCGATGGCTACTCGAGACACTCGAAATGCCTCCTACCGGACCTACTCCTTTATTTTGTGATAACCAGGCGGCACGCCACATAGCTAACAATCCCGTGTTCCATGAACGCACAAAACATGTCGAGATGGATTGTCATTTTGTCCGAGAGCGTGTCGAGTCTAAAGAAATAAACCCCGAGAAGATCGACACGAAAACATAAATTGCCGACATTCTAACAAAACCATTGGGAACTCATCAATTTCGTGCTCTACTTGACAAATTGGGCACTCGTGACCTTCATGCTCCATTTGAGAGGGAGTAATGAGAATCAATTACCTCTCCATAAATATGACAACTACATATCACTCCTCAATCACCACAATTTCTACTTCATTCTTGGTCTGATTTCCAGAACCTAATTATAGGCTTAATTCTAGTTTTCATCTTGTATTTATATTCTGCATCTTCTTTGTATTGAGATCATCACTCAATTAAAGGTTGTCTCTACTTTGAATTATCATAATGAAAATTATTATGTTTTAATACACCTTCGTCACTCAATTAAAATAACTATTATCCTTATATTAATTTCTAAGTCTTTTGAACAGTAACCAACTAAATGAATAGTGGCACTATTCTATTGGGCCAATTTTTAGAAGGCTACGCGGGGTGTGCACGGTACGTTCGATTCGGTTTTTGGGCAAAATCAAAACCGAAACCGATACGTCAGTTTTTGGTTTTTAAAAACCGTTCGGTTTCGGTTTTTATCGGTTTCGGTTTTTACGTCGGTTCGGTTTGGGTTTTCGGTTATTTCGGTTTTTGAAACAAAATTATATAAGATTCAAAACATAATAAGTATAATTATACATATTAATTGAGGGTCTTCATGAACAGTACGAATTTAATTTAATTATAAACCACTATGAGTCTTCATAAAACCATTATAGGATTGGACTGCTTAGGTCAAACTATTCTTGTAAAAATATTGAATCTTCCAAACATAAAAAGATAACTTAAAAAGATAACTGAGATTTATCATCAATACACTGAGATTCAACACCAATACAATATTTCTATGATAATTAACGTAAAATGGTTTCTAAATATTTTGTTATATTTAAATTAAAAACAAACTCATATTTTTATACAACTTTTGCGAAAAAGCCGAAAATAAATCCGATATCTATACCGATACCATAATGAACCGAACCAATATCATACTGGTGTTCATTTTTATAGCTTCAGTTGATGTAAAACACGTGTTATTTGTTATACCGAGTGCATGTATCGTATCGGTACCGTAACGAACTGAACCAACATCAATCGAATGTTAGTGGTAACGTACTGCCGCAATGAGGCGGGCATATACCCTAGTTTCCTTAATAATGATTGATGTGTTTTATTTTTTTATACATTTTATGAGTATCTAGTGCCCAACCCTACTTAATAATTATTTTTATTTCACAGTCATTATCTATTATCTATATATTAATAAACCAAGCTAATGAATAGTGCTTGGTTTATTGCACTATTCATTGGCTGTCATGTGACAAATTTTTTTTATTATTTTTTTTTCAGTACGGTCAAGTTCGATATCGGTACATTAAAGTAAAAACCGGCATCAACCTGATGTTTTAAAATTGTTTTTAACATGTTTTAAAATTGTTTATTATTTAATTATTTTATATTAAAATGTTATATTAGAAAATAATAAGTTTTAGCATTTTTTTTACTTTTTATTTTAACAAGAGCGTGAGGAAACGAAGTCATGTTATGTCCATTTTGGTCATTTTATTAAAAGTTTTAACTACTCTGCCAAACATTTAAATATATCTAAAAGGTTACAGCTACTAGCTACCAGCTACCAGTCATCAGCTTCCAGCCACCAGCTACTTTTGCCAAACATACACCTAATGTGTAAAGATCAAATACAATATATACAAATGAGTCTTAGCTTACAAAATGTCCTCAAATACATTATACAAATGAGTCTTAACATACAAAATATCCTTAACATGATAAATGAAAAAAGTTTTTTTTTTTTTTGAATTTTTTTCACCATCTACTAAAATATGATGTTTAATTGCAAAATGTAAACAAAAATTATGACTTTACACTAGTAGAGTAATTATGTAATTTTTGTAGAGTAATTATAATTACTCTACAATTCTACAAATAAGATGGAAAAAAATAAATTTTTCCCTTCACTTCTCACATTAAGTCAATTTGTATGTTAAGACCCATTTGTACAATAACTTAACCATATATCTAATATTGTTACAATAATTAAATCTTAAAAGGTTTTTGTAACTTAAAACTATTTTAGAATATAATTTGTTTCAGTTTATTAAAAATTTGTTTAAATTTTCTTTTTTTAATCAAATAAACAAAGTTAAATAGTTATTACATTAAGTAAAACACGAGAAACTTTTTTTTCCCAATCTTCATGGATTATTGAAGATTAAACAATGTTTTATTAAATATCAGACATCTTAAACATGAATAAATAGATGAAGATGTATATTTTAGAGTAAAACATTCAAAATTAAATTAAGAGTTGTAATAGTTTTCAGTGGATTTTCAATTATATTTTACAATTACATGATTACGAGTTTACATGTTAACATGTCTACAGGTTATAAGTTTTGAATAGTGTTTTAAACCGATCCAGATGTCGAAACACTCGTCTTATCGGTCGGTCCACTGGTCAAATTGGTGGGATTAGATTTAAGAACCAAAGTATGTTATCAATAAAGTAATATAATATTTGCAACTATGGTGTAGATTTCCATTTTAATTTAATAAATAACTTAATAATTATGATAATAAAAGATGCATGTTAAGAACCGCAACCAGACATGTTAAATAATTGAACCACATGAACTTCAGATACATACACAAATGCTATGTTATAACATGTCTTTTTTTTCACACATTGATTTTAAAAACTCAAACCTTTTACTTAAACAAAAAATGTCATTTTATTACTCGCTATCCACTTGCTCACTAGACAAATTTTGCTTTGGCAAACCTTGTGTTTGTATCCTTATTGGCTTAGACTAGAAGGTATGGGGGCCGGCTTGGCCCGGCGCCGGACCCCCACACCGCCCCCCTGGTCCGGCTTTCAGCTCAAACGGCCACCCACCGCCGGGTGGGCCGAGCCTCAATTCAAAAAAGTGACCGTTATCCAACGGCATTTTATATAAAAAAAAAAAAAAATTCAATTTCCTTTTAAATAAATACCATAACCCCAATCCATTTTTATACAATTTTCTCTCATTCTACTCCCATTCTTCTCCATTTCTCATCCTTTTTTATAAAAATACTCTATATTTTTTATACCATTCTCTCCCAAACATGAATCCATTCAACCCAAACAACCCCAACCCAAACAACCCCAACCCGAATAATCCCAATCCGAACCAACCTAATTTTTTTTCGAGTCCCGCTTACACTCCGACTATGGATCCTTCGTGGGGGGCTTCGCAATTTCCGTTTTCGGGTTTCCAACAAACACCCAACGCCTTCTCACAAATGTCTTATAACAACCCTCGATAAAACCGATACCCTAATATATTTTAAAATGTACCAATATGTCTTTATATGCACCCCGTATGTGAAAACCGAGCCCCAAAAATAGATTATAATATAGAAAATAAATACCCGGGCGTTATACCCCCTAAATTAGCGAAGCTCTGCCTCGTTGTAAGTATCATAACCCCTTGATACGCATTAGATACGCTGCCCGATTGATCTAGGGTTCCGTAACGGCTGTCGTGGTTCTGCCCGACGTAGTCGTTGGAATGCCGTCTCGGGGAGGGTATTACTAATGTTAAAATGGGTTATTATACTAACACACGTGCATTTGTGTAAATTATAGATTATTCCCAGGAAATCACTACTGAAAACCCTAAAATAGCAATGTGAGTAATCTCCTTTTTGTGTCAACTGTTTTATGAAACCTCAAATTGTTTATATCATATTACCAGTATGTGAGTCGTGTAATTCTTCAATTATCGCCGGTATTATGGGGTTTTGTATACATTACTTGATAACCTTCACAATTGGACGACGAGTAGCCAATGTGTGATATGACCACAGCCATAGATACGTCGAGTGGCAAGTACTGAATGGGTAATTGTGTAGATATAAACATTGTAATCGCTCTCAATACTGTGGTAATTGATAAAACTTGTTTTAATTAAATTGAGATTCACTCACCAGTATTTCCCGCTGATAAAATATTTTTAAAACATGTTTCAGGTAACACAATGTGAAAGCCAACTGGGAAAAAGCCAGCTCGAGAGCACTGACGGCTTGGAAAATAAGTGGCTATAAAAGTTATCTAAAACAAGATGTTTTAAATTCAATAAAATAAGGTTTTGTCCTTATAAGTATATTGTAATAAGAAACTTGGGTTTTGCCCATGTGTTAAATATTAAATATGGTGGTTTTACTCTGATAAAATATTTCCTAACTACGGTCCTGATGAAATTTCCGCTGCCAAATTGGATAAATAAACGTGATACCACCAAAACTGGCTCACGGCCGCCCGTTCCCGGAAACTAGGGACCGGGGGTTGTGACAGAAGGTGGTATCAGAGCCTAGCCACTGGTTCAAGCCAAAGAAGTGTTCTGCTGACACTTAAAGTTATATTTTGTGTTAGGAAATAAATTATGGAAATACATGCATGATTATTATGATATGTTATTTGACTATTTGTTAGTTTACAGTATGAGTAAGAGAAGAATTTCGGACATCTATTATAAACTAGATAGTTCACCCAAAGAAAAGGGAAGTTCATCCCAAACCAATTTCTCAGGATATTCAGCAGATATTGAGGAAGGAATATTTGTCCGTAAAGCACAGTATGAAAATCCACTTACCCCTAGTAAAAGAAGCCGGATCCTTAGAAAAAGTCAAAAGAACATGAAAAAACTTCAGGAAATCCAGAAAATAGGCAGTAACCCACCTTGGGAAGATAAATTAGATGAAAAATGGGCAAATCTCTACATGTTAGCTACTGTAGCAGTAAATGCTAACTTATCACAAAACCAGTTTTAGTACCTACAACACCTACAAGCCGGAAACGTTAAACTATAAAATAAACTGTTAGTATAATTCGAAAGTTCAGTTGTAATCTAGCAATAGTGGTTTAAAAATATATATATATATATATATACATATTTTAGAAAATTTTCAAATTTCTATTTTTGTGATTTTGTGATTTACAAAATTTTAACTTAGAATATTGTGTGTTTCACCATAAATACAAGAACTTAGGACTTTTGGGGAGGAAATTTTAGAAAACAGTGAGAGAATGAGAAATGGAAGAACGAATCATATGAAAATACGATGAGCATAATATGAAATTCTAAATAAATCTATATCTGTAAATGTGATGACAGAAACGATAATAGTAATAATAAAATAAAATAAATATGTGTACTAATGTCTATTATTATTTATTTCAGTCAGTATTGTAAATATTAATTTCAGTACTGGTATGTAATAAATGAATAGAGTAAAATCGCAATGATTGACGCTTTTGACTAAAATTACGTACTATGTGATTTACTATATTATTCTATGATATTAATATTTGAAAGATGTTTAAAATTTAGATGGCCGACCAAGAAAATCAAGTCAATTTGGATAATAACCCGGAAATCCCGAATGATAATATTCAGAATAATGAGAACCCAAACAACAATGGAAACCAAGTGGATAATAGTGCTATCCAACACATAGTAGCACAGGGAATTATAGATGCTATGCCATTTATACTTCAAACTGTTAAGGATGCTGATAATAAAAGTAAGCATAGCAGTAAGCGACCAAGTGAACCAGAAAACAGTGTAAACAATGGACTGGTACTTCAAATGCCTATTCCCAAAAGAAGAAGAACCATGCCTTATGGTTGTTCTTATAAAGAATTCTGGTCCTGCAAACCAATGGAATTCTCGGGCAACGAAGAGGCCATTGCAACCCTACGCTGGATAGAGAAAACTGAGGCAGTCTTAAGAATAAGCAAATGCGCAGAAGAAGATAAAATACTGTTTGCTTCTAATCTGTTTAAGAACTCAACTTTAGAATGGTGGAACACTATCCTCCAAACTAAGGGAATTGATAGAACTTACAATATGGAATGGGAGGAATTTAAGGACAAGGTGGAAAGGAAATTCTGCCCACCCAATGAAAAGGAACAGATTGCAAACAAATTCTTAAACCTTAGGATGACTGGTGTGGATAGCAAAGGGTACACTAAGTTATTCTTCGAATATGCTAGAATAGTACCAACTCTTGCTTCACCAGAACCAGTGTTAATCTCTCGTTATATTTGGGGTTTAATTGGAGAGATAAGACATGTAGTCAAGGCAGCTAGACCTCAAACCATAGAAGAAGTTGTAGAACTAACAAATACCTTGACTGATGAATTAGTCCGTACCCGAGAGGAGGATCAGAGAAGAAACCTAACCCAGAAACTTATACAAGAATTTCACTCTGGAAATTCTAATCATGAGAAAAATATAGGTTCTACCTCTGCACCCTACTGTAGGTATTGCAAGAGAAAGCATTCTGGAAAATGCCCTATATACTGTAACTTCTGCAAAATATCGGGACATCAGGAGGAAGAATGCAGGAAGAAAAACAAAAGGATATGCTATAACTGCGGAGAACAAGGTCACATCAAGCCAAATTGTCCAAAATTAGCTCCAGCCACAGACAACAAGAATACTAGAAATGCTAGAGCATTTGTTCTGACTACAGAAGAAGTCAAGATGATCCCATACGTTATAGCTGGTATGTTTTAGTTAATTATATTTTGCTACAGTATTATTTAACTCCGGTGCAAACTAAAGTTTTATTAATACTTCGTTTTGCAAATCCGTCATTAACTAAACTACCACAAGTATGTCTAGTAGAGACAGCCAATGGAGAAACCATTAAGATTTCTGAAATCTTGCAGGGAGCAAGAATAGAAATTCTAAACCATAAGTTTATTACAATTCTTTACCCAATAAATCTAGTAGGATTTGATATTGTTTTAAGAATGGATTGGTTAATAGCCAATGAAGCCAGTATATTATGTAATTAAAAGGCAATCCAAGTAAATTCACCAAAAGGTCAAAACGATCATTTACCTTTCATAAGAATTTTCTTAGTTATCACACAAGTAACAATATTGCACCATTCGAAGCACTTTATGGACAAAAGTGCCAAACCCCAGTCTATTGGGTAGAAATTGGGGAAAATAACTATCTGGACCTGAGGTAGTGCAGGAAATAACTGACAATATCATTCAAATCAAGAATCTCAAGCACAAGAAATTAGTTCTAGTCAAAATAATGTGAGACTCCAAAAGAGGACCTGAATACACAAGAGAGCTTGAATCTGAAATGGAAAAGAAATATCTATAGTCATTTTAGTAGATCTCGAGGACGAGCTCTAAAATAAGGTGGGGAGGATATAACAACCCTCGATAAAACCGATACCCTAATATATTTTAAAATGTACCAATATGTCTTTATATGCACCCCGTATGTGAAAACCGAGCCCCAAAAATAGATTATAATATAGAAAATAAATAAAAACCATAAAAATTAAGTTGAGGCGGGCCGCATGGGACCTCACCTCAATTTAACGCGGGCCGCGAGAAGGTGAACCTGGATTCCTTAGTTCTTTAGCTTAGGCGGGCCGCGTATAAGTTCATTTAAGTTAACGCGGGCCGCGAGTGTCTCAAACGGTGGCGCAGCCCGGTGATGACACGTGTCATCATCGTGGCGGACCTACGTATCGAATCAGCCAAGCTACGCATTGACCGCATGTTGACGCGGGCCGCGTAAGGCCTGGCCTTATTCAACGCGGGCCGCGAGAGAGTCCAATTACAGCCCTATAAATTGAGGGCAACGGGCCTTCAGTTTGTCGTTCATTTCCTTTCTTTCTCTCTTAATTTTCTGTAGTGGCGTTACTATACCCGGGCGTTATACCCCCTAAATTAGCGAAGCTCTGCCTCGTTGTAAGTATCATAACCCCTTGATACGCATTAGATACGCTGCCCGATTGATCTAGGGTTCCGTAACGGCTGTCGTGGTTCTGCCCGACGTAGTCGTTGGAATGCCGTCTCGGGGAGGGTATTACTAATGTTAAAATGGGTTATTATACTAACACACGTGCATTTGTGTAAATTATAGATTATTCCCAGGAAATCACTACTGAAAACCCTAAAATAGCAATGTGAGTAATCTCCTTTTTGTGTCAACTGTTTTATGAAACCTCAAATTGTTTATATCATATTACCAGTATGTGAGTCGTGTAATTCTTCAATTATCGCCGGTATTATGGGGTTTTGTATACATTACTTGATAACCTTCACAATTGGACGACGAGTAGCCAATGTGTGATATGACCATAGCCATAGATACGTCGAGTGGCAAGTACTGAATGGGTAATTGTGTAGATATAAACATTGTAATCGCTCTCAATACTGTGGTAATTGATAAAACTTGTTTTAATTAAATTGAGATTCACTCACCAGTATTTCCCGCTGATAAAATATTTTTAAAACATGTTTCAGGTAACACAATGTGAAAGCCAACTGGGAAAAAGCCAGCTCGAGAGCACTGACGGCTTGGAAAATAAGTGGCTATAAAAGTTATCTAAAACAAGATGTTTTAAATTCAATAAAATAAGGTTTTGTCCTTATAAGTATATTGTAATAAGAAACTTGGGTTTTGCCCATGTGTTAAATATTAAATATGGTGGTTTTACTCTGATAAAATATTTCCTAACTACGGTCCTGATGAAATTTCCGCTGCCAAATTGGATAAATAAACGTGATACCACCAAAACTGGCTCACGGCCGCCCGTTCCCGGAAACTAGGGACCGGGGGTTGTGACATGTCTCAACTACAACAAGTTCAACAATATCAAGCGCTCCAACAAATCATGCAACGCAACACGTTTGAACAACTCCAATCGCAATCGCAACCCCCGGTTCAACTTGAAGATGATGATGAAGAAGTCGTCCCCGAATCACCACCGCAAGAGGTCACGCGCAAAAAAAAGAAGGGGAAGGGAAAGATGGTTGAACCCGAAACCGCGCAAAAACCGAGAGCAAAGGGGAGGCAATAGACGAAAGTAGAAGAGGAGGCGCTAGCTATGGCGTATGCTAAGGCCTCTACTTGCCCGATAGTCGGTAGAGGCGAGAAGGCATCGTCAAAAATGGACGACTTGATAAACGAATTCCGTTCGTTCAAAGAGTTCGCGACCGAAAAGTATAGTCACAAGAAAACCGTGTCGTCCGACTATGCTCGAGCGGAAGATTTTAGGATTATGCGGTTGGATCTCGACTCGGTTCCGGAGGATGAACGCGAGGTTTATCGGAGGATGAAGGAAGAGGTGAAAAAAAAATGGACGTCGTAGGTTTTAGGAAACGTAATTTTTTTTTTATTTTTTATTTTCGGTTTCTTTTTATTGTTAGGCCCTAAAGTGTGAGACTGACGCATCAAATTAGCACAACGGGCTATGGTTACGAACTGGGTCGTACCGGGTTAGTTTATATTAGGTTGTAGACCTTTATAGGTCACTTGGGCCAAGCTTTAGGCCATGTGGGCCAAGCAGGCCCAAGGGGAGCCCATGTGGGAAGTGGGCTTGCCTAGGTATATAAACAAGATTTCTACTTGTTTTAGGGTTGAACATTCATAGTTACGATTTCCTAGAGAGAGAGCTAGAGGTTTCGAGTTGGTGGTGATCATTTGTACCAGACGGTTTTGCTTATTCAAGTAATAGAATCGTGTGCAAGTGGTTAAAAGTGATTCGGTTTGTTCTTCGTTTCATATTTTCGGTTCGTTCTTCATATTTCTCGATTTGTTCTTGAATCACATCAAGTTTGGATTCCGCACAAACTTGGTGTTGTTTGATATCATTGAAAGATCCGGTTTACGGGACTTACAAGTGGTATCAGAGCCTTTAGAACCTATTTCTAGGCTCGGTTTGATATCAAATATTCAAGATTTTCACTGTTTTGGTTTGGTGTTCTTCGCGTTCTTCGTGTTCTTGGTGAATGTTCATACGAATTTATCAAAAATAGCTATATTTTGGTATTTTGATCGTATTGGAAGTTGTTAATGGATTAGGGATATTGTTTTATTTTTGAAAAGATTTGAAATTAAAAATTATTTTGAAAATTCCATTAATTTTCGAACCGTTTCCTAATAAATCTTTTTAAAAGTTTTCAACTATTCCATTAATATCACCTCTTTACAAAATTTAAAAAAAAAATTCAAAGATTATCTTTCTATCACAGATTTCAAAATTGTCGGTTATCTCCTCAAATTTCGAGTCTTTCCATTAAGAGTCGCAATCTCCGTTTCCGATACGAGCCGCAACCACATCATCTGTTTCCATCTTCCGAGTCGCAACCGCATCATCACAACTCGCAACTATTGCTTCAAGGTCTCATCATACACGATTTCACCGACTCGCAACCACCGACTCGCAACCACCGACTCGCAACCAGATTTCGGTTCATCACGTTTCACTCGCAACCACGGTTCCGAGTCGCAACCGGGTTTCGAGTTCAACAGTCACTGAAATCCGATACCATTTTCATCTTAGAAATCCGGTTATCATCAACCTGCAATCACCACCTTTGCTACCTCCGATCAAACTGCAACTCCGGTCACCGTTACTCCAGCTTCATCATCTTCTCCGAACACCGAGTTGTATCACCTCTGTCTTCTCCGACCGCCTTCAACCTCCGAAAAACCATCATAATCCCCCTTCGTCGTTCACATCTCCGGCCACAGTCACCCACCGTCACATCTTCGTCATTCATCAATCTCCAGCCACCGGTCATCACTTCCGGTCACCTGCACCGTCGTCCGTCTGCAACCACTCTCCGACCTCCGACTGTCACCATCCTCCTATCATCTCCATTGTTAACAGAGAAGATTGCAGTCGACTGATCATCATCGTTCCGGTCATCTCTCCGTCATTCAACTCCGGTATCTTCATCGTTCCGGTCATCTCTCCGGTGAAAGTGTTGTCGGAAGGTGGGCGGCAGCAAATTAGGGTTACGGAGTGTCTGTTTTGAACGAAGAAAACTGATTTGATAAATCGTCATTTAGGTTTAAACTTCTATATAATAATATAATAATAGTAATCATTAAACAATCATTAGGTTTATAATTATAATAATCTTTTGTTAATCATTAGGTAATCATTATACATTTATTAATAATAATATATTAAATAATAATAATATTTAGGTTTTTCTTTTATATATAAAAAAAATAAAAAAAAAATAATAAAAAAAAGGTGGATTTGTTGGTTTTGGTTGTGATAAGGTTTGACAGGTTTTGAGGTGCGGTTTAGAAAGCGGGTTCGTTTCCTTCGCGTGCAACGGGATTGAGTTAGCAAGTACACGGGTTCTCGCTTTGAGCGTGTGTTGAGGAAATTGTTAAAAAGGATCACATTTTTGGGGGATCAAATTTTAAAAAAATGTCTTCAAAAAGAGAGATGCTTCAGCAGAAATTCGACGGATTCAAATACTCATATGGTGAATCCATGGAAGCACTTACAGGCCGGTTCGCTGAATTGCTATCTGAAATGGAAAAAGCAGAAATGGTGGTGTCTAATCGCATGAGCAACAGAAAGCTTCTGGAGGCTATAAAAGAGATTCCAGATCAGGCGAACTGTAGTTGGTTTCGCAATGTTCATCAGATAATAGCGACAACCGACGGCAACTGTTACAAAATGAAGTCAGATGAGCTGATCTCTCTTATCAAATCCTATGGCAATGCTGACTCACCAAAAAATTCAGCATCTATGTTTAACAAACCCATGGCTCAAGAAGTTACTCGTGATCGTGAAGAGATACTTTCTGTATTTTGCACTCCTGAGTGTAGAAAAAGAAATGAGGCATATCGATTACACAACGCTGAGTTGGTTCAAGACTACAACGACATAAAAAATAAAAATTTTACTTTATCAAAGAATGAAAAGCTTTATAAAGATAAAATTGAAGCTCAGCGAAAGGACATCATCAAACTTAAGGATGATGTTAGTGTAAAAACAGCCCAACTCTTCATGGTTCAAGAAAAACTATGCAATGTGACTAAGGAACTGGAGGATATCAGAGAGAGATATCAAATTAATGAGCTCAACATTAAGAAATTTGATTCTTCCAGTAAATTAGTCAAACATTTGTGTGATCAACAGCTTGCGTACCAGAAAAAGAAGGGGTGTGGGTTGGGATTCAATCAGACTCCTCCTCCCTACAATGATAATTATACTTATTTACCTATGACTGAGGAGGAGCTGATGAATGAAAGTAAAATGACTTATGGTCCTAAAACTGATAAGTCATCAATCAACAGCAGACCTGTTGATAAACGAGTGACTCCTCCAATAAATTTTGTTGCTAAGGGTACAATTGATTCTAATGCCTTTTCTACATGTGCAGATGAAGTAGTTGACGTGACGGTTGGAAGGGCAGCGAGGGAGGAACAAGCATCAAAGTCTAATGCTTCTGAAAATTTAATAAATGAAGCTAATCTAGACTCTATTACGACGTGTGATATTTTTAACTCAGTTTTTCGCTCTGTGATTAATCTCAGGCCTGATGATTTGGGCGAAAACGTTGATGCTTGTGTAACGGAAAATGAATCGGCAAATAGAGCGAATGAGCCAGCTGAATCATCAGATTCCAAATGCGAATCACCTGAAGCAGCTGATTCTGAGAAATTGGAATCAGTTGATTCTACTGAATTCAGCTCAAGAGTGTCATGTGCAGAACCGTCTTGTGCTAAAAGTTCGACAAATGTTTCAGCTGAAGTTTCTGTTAAATTTTCTGGTATTTCATCTGATAAACCAGAACTCTCCAATTCTGTCAAAGCTGACGACATGAAGAAAGAAGCGAAGATTAACGTGACCAAGGCTCCAAATGCGCAAGCTGAACAATCCGAACCTTCGGCCATTGATGAAAAGGTTCAGATCAAGCAACAAGAGCCGAAGCAAGCAGGTAAAGGACGCGGAAAGAAGAAGCCTCAGCATCAAAGACAAGCAGGCTCTCCACAGTCCTCAACGGGCAGCAATAGTCCTCAAAGGGCCCGTAATGTGAAAAATACTTTTGTTAAGCCAGTCACTAATGGCAAATGTGAAAAATATGCATTTGACTGTGCTAACAAAGTTTTTGGAAAGGCTGGTGAGATTTCTGAACAAAACTTGCAGTCTCATCAAAACAAGAAAAATCAAAAGAAATCTCCACCACAGAAGGCCCCAGCAAACGACAAGTATAGGCATCCAAATTCATCGTCGTCTGCAAGAAATGTGCAACAAAAACAAGCACAAAAAGGATCGGTTCATCCTTCAGGGCCTGCAAGAGCTACAGGAGCTGATCAGAATGCCTTCTACGTGAAGAGACAAACATGCTTCAATTGCGGCATTGCTGGTCACATTGCAAGAAATTGCACAAATCGTCCCTACGTACCTTATTATGTACAAAATCAGAGGGTTACACCTAAGGATAACAACCATTCTAAGCCAATGAAGGTATCTTCACCTAAGGCAATGAAGAATGTGAATCCCAAGGTTAAACCTTCTGATGGGGATTGGAACGCTGCTAAAAACAAACGCAAAGCTGTTCAGGAACAAAAATCTGTTTTCAAAACTCATAAACCTGAACCAGTTAAAGTTGCTCAACCGAAGGCAACAAATACGTTTGTTAAGCCGAAACAAATTTGGAAACCCAAATTCAAAGCAGCAACGTCTCCAATCCTTGAAACAAAAGGGGACTTGTGTTTAAAAGAAGTGTCTTATTTTGATGCTTCAGGAAATCCCAGGACCACGATGGCCTGGGTACCCATGTCTTACTAATCTCCTTACTTTTCAGGAACAACCAAGGAGGAGCTGTTGACAATCTCTGGAATGTTGATAGAGGTTGTTCCAGAGATAAAAACGGGTAACATTTCACTGTTGCAAAAAGTTCAAATTTTTTTTACAGATGATATGTTTCCTTTGGAGGAGATAAACGAAGTAAGAAATGATCAGCAAAAGGTACTGTTTAAATTCAGAACTTTGATTTGTCTTCAATCTGATGACAGAACGGTTAAGCAAAAATATTTTCTCTTTTTCTTAGTTTATAACCTTGTATATAAAGTGTCCTTTCTCTTGTAAAGGGTAAATTTGCGCAAAAATCCAAGATTTATGCACAAATTTAGGGGGAGAGAGAGACATATATAGTGTTTAGGGGGAGAAAATGAGAAAAACACAAAAACATTAGAAAAATGAAAAGGCCAAAAAGAAACATTGCATGATATGGGAAGTGAAATAAATGTTCGTGTTAAAGGGTTTGACTAACACATGTAAAGTGCCATAGCTGAAAAGACTAGGATCTACTGCGATATGTCGATAGGCTTGACGTTCAACATGATAAAAGATACTAAGTGATATAAACATAACGAACTATGTACCATGTGGGTAACATACCAACGACGTATGATTTTATGGTCTTAAATCTTGCGTTGATAGATAGCCAATATCTGAGGTTTCGGGTCTTTATATTGTTGAATCATCCGAGGATATCTTGGTTGTCATTCTGCTCAGAACTAAAATTGTACATGACCCCAGGAAAGAAAGTCACTTGGAATTAGCTCATTTCTATTTGAATGTTTGTATGTTTTCCCGATACACACAATTTTGATCTGATTCTGAAATCTTCTCTGAAAAAGTCGTGTACCTCCTCTGCTGCATCCAGATACATGCTGACCTGGAGGTGCTAGGCAACGACAGCTTCTGCTGCATCCAGATACATGCTGACCTAGCTGTACGTTGTCGCGCTGTAGATCTAAACACCCGAAAGAGGCCCTCTAGTGCCCAAAAGAAACCCCAATAAACCTATGTCAAATTGAGAAAAACTCATTTGATCTGTATATTATATCACCTCTGCAAAATATCTATTCTGTTCTCTTCTCAACCTACTCCCAGTTAAGATTTCAGAAATCTGGATTGGACTTGTGAAATATGTGGTAGGGAAGATACTTGCATGATAGAGTGTGCTGTTTATATTTCCGGGATTTGACTAGTATTTATTTGGGTGTTCATTGTTAAGAAATCAAAACATGATAAAAACAGATTATATGCAGACCTAGACACAGTCAGGATATCTTAAAGGATGTCATCAGTATACTCACCTGCTACGATGAATCGTTGTGCTTACCTTGATCGCGGGGGTATGCCTTGGAATGGGACACACGGGTATAATAGTATAATATTACTTTAAGAATATCACGAAGTTGAAAAATTGAAAGTTGAGCGTTAAAGTTTAAGTGGACAAACATATTGGCAATCGCATAGACCAGTTTGATTAGGCTCGTATTGAAAAGTGTTCCTTAGTTTGCCTGAAAACGAATTTTGATCCCATTTGCAATTGTAATTGTATATTATGGTAGTTGTTTATATTTTGAGTTTTTTATTTGTTTTAGTTTTTGAAAATTAAAAATTAAAAAAAATAGAAAAATTCAAAAATCCAAAAATAGTGTGTTTATTTGTTTCTCTTAAAATTTAAAAAAAAAATAAAATAACCGTTCTTGAAGATTTGACTGATCATCAAAAATTGAAAGAATTTAAATTGTGAAATTTGATGTACCTAGTGTTCATGTGGTACTCTCCCTGTTGCATAAGAAATGTTTGCTTATGAGTGTGTGAGCATGTGCAGAACTTGATTTCAATCAAGAACAGGGGTTGATGAAGACTGAGATGCTGTTAGTTGCTGAAGAAGCCTACAGAATCACAACAACAAGATGTACCTGAGTCAGAAGAACCGGATACGAGACGCCGTCTGACAGTGAAAGTACATTTGAAGAAGTACCGTGAACCTGCTTGAAAGACAAAGACTGAAGAAGAAAAGAGCTGCTGAGAATCCTCCTCTCACATTCTTTTTGACAAAGATTTTCAAGCAAATGCTGATCGAGATCCTGATATGAAGCTAACCACAGAATCTGAAGATAGAGACCCAGTGCTGAGAGTTCAGAAGTCAAGAACTTCCACAACATCTGCAGCTTAGAGACAACCATAGATTTCGTTGAAGACGTTGCTGAATTCAAGTTATGAAGACAATTTGATGGCATCAGTCTAGGGGGAGATTGTTAGGCCCTAAAGTGTGAGACTGACGCATCAAATTAGCACAACGGGCTATGGTTACGAACTGGGTCGTACCGGGTTAGTTTATATTAGGTTGTAGACCTTTATAGGTCACTTGGGCCAAGCTTTAGGCCATGTGGGCCAAGCAGGCCCAAGGGGAGCCCATGTGGGAAGTGGGCTTGCCTAGGTATATAAACAAGATTTCTACTTGTTTTAGGGTTGAACATTCATAGTTACGATTTCCTAGAGAGAGAGCTAGAGGTTTCGAGTTGGTGGTGATCATTTGTACCAGACGGTTTTGCTTATTCAAGTAATAGAATCGTGTGCAAGTGGTTAAAAGTGATTCGGTTTGTTCTTCGTTTCATATTTTCGGTTCGTTCTTCATATTTCTCGATTTGTTCTTGAATCACATCAAGTTTGGATTCCGCACAAACTTGGTGTTGTTTGATATCATTGAAAGATCCGGTTTACGGGACTTACATTTATTTTTTAGGAAATGTAATTTTTTTTTTTATTTTCGGTTTCTTTTTTTTTTAGGGAATGTAATTTTTTTTTTATGGAATGAAATTATTTATGTTGTTTTATTGGTGTTTTTTAAATTTTATAAAGTTTTTATTACCTTGGTTATTAAATTAAACAATAGAAAATTATAAAATAATCAGGTGGGGCCCCATCCTCCATCCCCCTCCATCCCTCATTTGGCTCATCCTCCACGAGCCGTCTACGTGGCGCCTACGTGGAGGCTCATCCCCGTGGGGATGAGCCGAACCATACCCACTAGTCTTATTGCACGTAAGGTCATCAAGACAATCGATGACTAGACATAAAGAGTGCTCTAGCATAAGAAAACACCCGTTTATAAAAAAAAAACATGCTGAATTAGATCAACAATAAGCATTTATAAAACTATATTTTCCTTGCTTAAGGTCGGATAGTATTTGAAGAATACGAAAACCTATCATTTGTGTTTTAAACTAGAATCATGTAGATTTTAGTATTATGAAGATTTATAAGTTGTAATTAAAAGGCTTTAGTAATTTTTGTTACTGCCTAGAGTCAGATATAGATTTCAAAGGTAATACATCTAAAAAATCGTTTTTAGGTTTTAGAGAAGAAACAAAATGTTAAGTAAATCGAATACAACTCTACAGTAAACCCTTTTCAAATTCCGAATTCTCCAAAACACTTTTGTTCTTAAAACAATCCGTAATGGGGAAGTTTGTGGGTTGGCATACTCCTATTTGTAACGGGCCGAAGTCCCGCAAACCATCATCCTAGCATTTCCCAACAAAAAATCCTGGTAACCAAAACCCTCCCATACTAACCCACATGATATCCACGAACCCCTCACATTGCTTGCTTGCTTCCCATGGACGGTTGTGGGCATTGGCCTATTAGGTATGGACTCATCACCCTCTGGCTTCCACATCGAAGTTTCCAAGGGTTAACATGTTGGTGATTTAGTGTCGATAAGCTATTTTGGACAATCAAGATTTACTTGATGACCATACGAGAAATAACAATATACTGTGGCACAAGCTAATACATACTTACCCAATAGTATTGTAATTTCAAGATGCAACGAACTTGGGGTTTTGCATCCACTCGGCAATGCGAGATAGAGATTCATCAATCCTGATGGATGTAGGTCTAATGTTAATGACAGTTCAACTCAAAACACATTTATAATTACTAGTGTTAATAACTATTCAGTTATCTATATAGTTATTTATATGTATGTAAACCTAACCTAAGAACTATAGCTGAACTATAAAAAAAGCACAACCAAATTATATTTAGGTAGTTTGATGATAATGTTGTGAAACAACGACCTACTAGCAACTAACATACAGACAAGAACAAGGATTATATGTATTGTAGAGAGAAATATAGAACATGGAATTCGTATTCATTGAGATGTATAATACCAATTACATGAAACCTCTATTTATAGATGCTTAACATTAATACAAAGGTAATAAATATATGCAGGTTACATATGTGGAGAGTCACCATATTATATGATGCATTCATTTACCACATTATGTTGCATTCATAACACTCCACATTGACTATCCACATGTTGAAATATAATAGTCTACTGTTCTTTTAATACGCTAGGTGATGCTGCCGCGTTAAAAACCTTGCTAGGAAAACCCAGTGGGATAAAACTATAGCTAAGGAAAAAAAGAGTGCAGCGCGTATCCCCATAATACTTTTGGATCAGGTGTGTTGCCTCATTAAAAACCTTACTAATAAAACCCATTGGGATAAAACTTAGTTAAGGGAAAAAGAGTGCAACTTGAATAAATCTTCCCCTCATTATAATATGTATCCTTTAAGTAAAGTGTGTCCATCATCCTCAAAAGTTGCTCAAAACTTTTGTAGAATGATTTGTCGTTTGATGCCTTGAAGTGCAATCCTTTATGTTGAGTAATATTGTAAAATCTTCTTGTGAGACTTCTAGTGCTTCCTTTTGCGAACAAATACCATAAGATCCAAGACTATTTGTGTTACATTCTTTATATCTACAAGACTAACAGAACTAGCTTTCATGGGTTAGTAAAATATAGACACATATCATTCTTACCTTTAGGGTATCGACATATCTGCTTTACCATTCAAATGTCTCCTCATTGGACATGTGCTATATCATGTTGATAAATTCAAATAAAAAATATATATTATCATGTATAGCTAGAAAGTTAAGTTAATGCACAATTGCACTTTAGCCATGGTACTTTTGACTAAGTAGTTCAACATCCCTTTCTTGGGGTTGATAAGAATATTTTTTCTATGTCAAGCGACCAGACAATCGTTCATGTACTCAATGAATGAGCTTTTTCTATATAACATCTTCTAGATGTAGTCAGATTGATTAGCAAAAATAGTAAATATATACTCGAACTAAAGGTCGAGAATAACTACACTTTGTAAAGGTCATTCAAAATTTTCCTCTTTAGTTTGAGAGTTCCCTCTCGATGATGTTTACATTATCACTGTAAGAGTGAAATATTGTTTAAATAGATGTAGCTCATTTTATCAAAATTATACCCCTTTTTTTCAGAGTATAGTCGACTGTACCACATACGAGTAGTTTCCTTTAAGATTCATATATAGAACACCTATGGGGTTATTGTTTCATAATGCTTTGAGCATTTTTAATCCTTTAGGGGGTTTTCATACAGATGTCATTTGCAATTATCTCATATATGTATACGGTGATGACATCCATAAGTTGTTTTATCTGAAGTCATTATGAGATTGCGAGGCCGCTTAAACATCTAAAGATTATCTCATCCACTACAGGGGTATACGTTTCCTCGTAATCAACTGCTGAGATTTGGGAAAAATCTTTATGTTAAAACGCGTGCCTTACATCGCAAAAACTCATTATTTACGTTTCCTTTTATTTAAAGACACCCATTTATAACCTACTGGTTTGACGTCTATGGGTGTTCGAACTGCTGGTTCGAAAACGTTTAGTTTGTCGAGCACATTTAATTCAACCTTAAGTCATGTAACCATTTTGGCTATTTGTGTGCGTACACTCTTGCACACTTTCTATATACGTAATCTTCTTTTTTCATCGATTACATCTATTGCTATAGCATAATCAAATATATAATTTTACACGTGTTTCATTATGGTTCCATATTGTACTTATTTTGTACGTAATTCATCGCGATCCCATATTTGTTTGGTACTAGAGTTTCTTATAGAACTCCATTAGCCTCTTTTGGGGTTTTGACAACAACCTTCTTTAAGGTTTAGTATACAACCACTTCTAATGTCACACCCTGACTTTTGCGGAAGCGTGATTATGGGGTGACTTACTTGTTATCATTGCATTCAACCATATCAAACAATCTATATGATAATACCAAAGATTTGTCATCCATAAAATGAGTTTAAAACAAACAACATTGTCTAAAACGTAGACTTCAAAATTTAAGTTTTACAAACCAGATGAATTGTGTAAAAGTTTGCTAAGGACTCGTCAAAGATAATAGTTGTAATCCAAGTTTGGAAGACGTGTCTCGTCCAGGATTAAGACACACTGGCCAAACCCAAAAACCATGGATGACATCTTTATACTTAACATGACTTGAAATTCCAACGCCCGCCAGATCCATACTTAATTTCCTGAAATACATGTAGTTTGAAAAGTCAACGAAAAGTTGAGCGAGTTCATGTGTATGTGAGTTTGTATAAATCGTTAATGTATGTCTGCATAAATTGTTAAAATGTGTCTGTATGTCCTTGGTATGTAGCAATAAGGAAAAACAGATCAATTAATGTGTAGCTAATACATTAATAAGTGATATGGCCTAGGAAGCACTCAAACCTGTAACGCGTACTTCATACCGGTCCTTCCGGCGGAACGACATAGTCACCACATGCAGCCACACGCTGGCCCATGTGTGGGGCTCGCAACACCCAATAGATCTATCACTCATGCCTCTCGGTCCTTATACAAGGATTAATGGTCTTACGATAATAGCCTATCCATTCACGTGATCTAACAGTAAGTTCCTTAGCTAATCATACCATGTATAAAAATGTCTGTAAATGTCTGTAAATGTCTGTAAAAGTCTGTAAATGTCTGTAAATGTCTGTAAAAGTCTGTAAATGTCTGTAATAATTGTAACATGTATTTCACCCCCGAAGTATAAAAACTGAAAACGGTTAAGAGAAAAGGGGGACATGAACTCACAGTATTGCGTCTTCGGTACTCGTAACCCAAATCTCCTCAGCAAACACGACTACCTACAATGGTCTAACGTCTATTAGACGAACGGATCGTGCCTTGTCTTAATATTTATGTCTTTGGGTTACGTTTCTTATATTATTTCGTGTGATAATTATTTGTCAAAACAATTAGTATTTCAACTTAATCATATGTCGTGTTGGAATATTTGTTTGTTCCATATTCTAGTATCCATACTTCTAAAGTACCTTATATATGCGTTTCCTTCCCAAGGATGGGATGCTGGAAATATATATTTAACCATGTTCATGTATGAAACCAACCTCCGGTAATTCGTATTTTGTGATAAATATTATGACGAGTTTTATCTTTGAAAAACTTAGTCGAAAATATACTAGTAAGCTCTTGTCTAGAAAATATTTACTAAGTGTTAGGATTTTCGGAAAATTTCGCCATAGTCTCCTTTGTAAATAGAGGTGTCCATGCTAAATTAGCATATCATTTTCTTTTATATATATCCAATAGTTCATATTCAATAATCAAACCGACATATCGACAAACAAAACATTACTTACTTTATTTCAGCTTTACTACTCAAAACCGGTCTGTTTTCGAGGATTTTTATAAAATAGTTAACCTTTTCTAAAAATTCTCAAATTTTTACAGAATATGACATATGTTCCAAAATTTATTGTGTAAAAATATCAAAGTCCAATTCGTTACCCATATTTTATAAAAATTCATTTTCTTGACTGCAATCAGATTTGCTACCTTCTGATCACAGTTTACGGAAATATTCACTAAAAATCAACCGTAAGTCCGTTTGATGAAATTCCAGTTGGAGGGTCGTCCTGACAACGGTGTCCATCTTCTGTAAAAATTTCATGGGTTGATTTTATTCAGGTCTTAAGTTGTGACTACGAAAATGTCATACTTTTTCTGAAACAAAAATGCAGCTTGAGCTGCTGTCCAAAAATAATCTTTTAAAAATAGTAAACGGTATCGAAAAATTATGATTCCAGTGCCATTTGTTAGGTTATTCCAAAATACTCATTTTAGGCTTTAGAAAATCCACTTTTCGACTTAAAATGATCCCGTTACAGCCTGTTGAAGTTGGCTGGAAATCCAACTCAGCAAGCTGTTTGAGTTTTTGTGTGAGCGAAACAATCAACAATCGAACAAGAATCGAAGTGAGGCAAGAGTATGAATGGACTTACTACTAGCACAAGGCTAGGGTTGTAAACTTAGGATGAGATGACAAGAAATGATGGTGAGAAAAGCTTTGAACAAAGCTTCTTGAGAGCACTTCAACTTCTTACTTCTATGGAGGATCTTGGAGCTTGGAATAGGGTTTGTTAGTGAAAGAGATGAAGTTGTGAAGGTAGGAGATGATGAATTTCAGTTATGGTGAGAGGAGAAGGGTATGTTGGCCGATTTTAGAAGGAGGAGGGAGAGAGGAGTAGTAATCTTGAGGAATGATGGCATATTTCTTGGAAATCAAAGGCCACCCTAACCCTATAGTCATCATTAGTTAATTCTTAGCCAATCAATGATCAAGAGAATATAAACTAAATCTAAACAAAATATTTTGGTAATCATTTTGCTGGAAATTCGGTTGGGGGGGGGGTAATGTGTAAATATTTTGTTAATTAGTAGGTATTTACTACAAACTTAAGGGTATTTACAAGTATAGTGGGTGTATGTCATGTTTACATGGTGTATAGGGATTTTTGTGACCATGATAAATTTAAAATACTAAAATAATATTTCTAACAATATTTTCATGTCCCGGGTAATGTCTGGTTGTTCGGTTTCGCATCGTTCCGTTAAAGCGTTTAATTGACCCGTAAAGCGTCTTTTGTGCATCTTTTTGTAACGAAATTAATTCCAACACTTAGGAAAGTGTCCAGGACTACTTAGTCAATATTATGAATAATATGAGCGTGTTAAAAACTGAATTGTTATTAAAAATGTGGAATTCTGTAATTAAATTGCGTTTTAGGCACTTTCCGGCACTCAAACTGTCACCTAGTGACATAGTCTTATATTTCTCACTTCCCTATACTCCATACTGGTGTAGTGATTTAACTCTGGCCCACACTGGCCTAAAAATAGTATCTGTCTAAGTGCTGGCATTGTCAGCATGTGTCTGAGTTATTCGCTCACTGTACTAACTGGGCTTTGTGCATCAGGTTGTCACTAAGAGTCTGTATGAAATAATTGAAGTGACTGTATGTAAAGAATGCACATGTATGTATATAACATAAATCAGTAAGCAGTTTAAAGCATCAGATGTAATCAAACACAGTCATTAAGCTCATAATTAAAATTAATTAATTGTACGGATGCATGCAAAATTGACGGTTGTCACATTCTCCCCCCGTTAAGAAAATTTCGTCCTCGAAATTTGTACTACCTTAACTCCTTAGGGTTTCATTATGTGTGTATGCATATGAATAGTACCGAGGTAGATAATCACCAAATCGAATCAAACCCTATTCACATCAAGTGAGTCTAAGAATATATATCTAATATCACGAATCCAATGGTTAAAAGGTATGTGCTTTTAGCATTTAATGTCAAAGGCATAAGTCGTATTGACGTGTAGTCTAGTGTAATCCAGTTACAGGGGCTCCACAAAAGAGGAGTTTTGTCCAATAGGATTCTCAAATGATTGGTCACGATATGCAAAGGAGTTTTCACAAACCATAGCCTCCGCTATATGAACTCAAAATCAACGACTTAGAGATGAAAATGATATGTCAACTTTCAAATAAGTAAATGGTAAGGATTTGTGTGTTGACATTCTCGAATTGTGAAAATACACCGAACGAAATGCAAGCGAATCTGGTGTATCATTGTCTTGATTCGTAGTTGCATCAGGAATGTTTAAATGACTTAGTTCAAACAAAAGTATATGTAGTTTTGTGTAAAACGATCGACCATGATTAGCACAAGCTGCAAATTTGTAATGACACCACAAGGTGTTGAAATGACGAGAGATAATAATGGTGACTGAACAAGTTCATCATGCCTGAAATCAAATGAAAGTGTACAAAGACAACCTGAAGGTTTGATTTACACAATGTCGTAAAGTTTCCAGTTGAACAAAGAATATCAAAGAGCCACTGTTTTTGATCGAAGGTGAAAAAAAATATTAAATACCACAAGGTATTCGATTTGCCAATGAAAGTATCGTCAGGAGGTACATTGGGCTTATGAAATGAATCTATGTACCATTGCCTTAACACACAACTGTGTTGAGACTGCTTTAATCATGATAAACAAAACGGATTTAGTGCAAGTCAATAAATAATCAAATTCGTGTATGAGGTGCGTAACGAACTTAGCAAAAGCTTCAATTCCGTGAAAGTATCACCGCAAGGTATCGAAATCAACATATGATTTAGTGGAGTCGTAGGCCAATCGAGTCCACTATGTCTCGAAACAAAAGAACCTTTGCAAGAATATTTGAATGTGATGTTCCCAATACATCACATGGCGTCTCATATTAAAACATGTGAAATGGATAAGTTCAAGCAATTGAACTTATTTTTAGCATAACGCGACAATAAACGTATGTACCAATAAGGGAAATCTCAGCATGGTTAATGTATCTTGAAACAAAAGAAGTTTTCGAGAAAGTGTGTTGACTTGATAGCAGAAGAGTCAACCGTTACAATAATGTAGGCCATTCGAATCACAAACCAGTAGTTAGATTTAGCAACATAATATTCGAATTTCAATGAAGCGTTCGAAATGAAACCGCACGCGTAGCAAAAGGTGCATGCGTAATATGTGAGTTTTCAAGTAATGACACAATGAGTATGATGTAATGACCAAATATCGAAGCAAATGTGTGTTCGCTCTCAGCGAAGAAAATCAAAGCGATACAACTACTTTAAAGGGAGTAGAGATGCAAACATCTACTCGGCTAGAAGCAAAAATGAAGATTTAAACAAAAGAATTTCAAGTACTTTCTGTTCTGTTAACTGAAATGGCATATATGTCAGGTTAGTGGTGTTCGATTGAGTCAATAGATATGGTGTCTAAGTAAAAACCTTTACACGTTTGGACCTGGGTTCCCAAGGGTCTTAATCATATGTTTTCTAGATCCTCAAGGTTTCATATTCTGTGTAACTCGGTTTTGTGCATTGTGTAGGAAACACCATCTTGTGTGCGTCTAAAGACAAGTTATCGTCCCACGATTTCCCCGGTATACCTTCTTCCTGAATTCATTGCTAACGACACTCGATCGTCAATTAGTCATGTAATAGTAGTTGGATCCTCACAGTTAGTTAAATACGTAATTCGTTAATCCTTAGCGAGAGTCACCGACTCTCATGGGTTAGCTCGTTTGGCTCCTAGTAATTGATGCTCATTTGAAAGTCACATCCTTCTTCTTGATGAGCAGAGTTGGGGTTACCCAAAATGGGAAACTTGGTCTGTTATCTTCCTTCTCTATCAGCTACTGAAGCTACACTGTCGATCCTTGCATGTCTGAAGGTGTAAATTGCCAAGGTGTATTGGCTGCAAGCGCGGCGACTGAAAATCAAATCGATGCAAAATTCGACTTGTCACTGAGTAGATAATTCTGGCAAGTTTTCGGGAATGGCTTCAGGATATTCTTTTATTCACAGGGACATCTTCGAGTTTTAGTTCTTCGGCTCCCTCGTCCCCGACATGAGCCATAAAACAACCCATCCTTTTCGTAACATTCTTTGTGCCTTCAAGCGATTTGTAATTTGCAGAGGCGTATCCTGCTTCATGAGTCAAGATCACTTCTTCGTTCGCCATCATGGTGCGGATATCAATCTCTTATTGATCATTTGTCAACCAATCCCTCCAACTACCTTGTTGAAGTCTCCCAATTCATTGGCAGTAGATCAAGTGTAATCTTACGCTTTCCGGGTTCTGTCTTGCCGATTCCAGTTACTGTGTTGGCTTCCACTAGCTTCCCCTAAGCTAGTTCTAATGGGTATTGGAATATCTACTTACTCGATGCTTAAACCAATTATACTCTCGAACTCTTAGAGGTGCGAATCGTAGAATTTGCAACGGTATTCGACAATAAAGATGCATAACATTGAGTAGTATGGGACGTACCGATATCCATGCTTGGATTCCTGGCGTGCTTCTCTGGCTCCGGTGTTAGACATCTTTCCCATGATTTTGCTTAATCTCCCTTGGGCAATCTTTCCTAAAGTGCCTCATATCCCCGCAGGTATAACATCCTTTATCTTTCCTCTTTCCTTTCTTTCCACGCTTCGTCTCACTCCAACACGTTTCCCTGTTGTGTCCCACTTTGCCACAGCTGTCACACTTCCCATTTTTACATCGCCCGGTATGATGACGTCGGCACCTGTCGCATTTAGGTAGTTTACCCATGTACTCTTTTCTCTTTTTGACCTTGCTGTTGCTATTCGTCTGAGTACTCTGCTTGAAGTTTGCGAACTTCCTCTTGTTATCTCCAGATGACTCTACATGAGTCTCCTTCTTCTCCTCAGAGGTTGAAAATTTGTTCATCCTGATTGCCTCTTCAGTCAAGGCCACACTTAGATTAATGGCCTCAGCGATCGTTGCAGGCTTTGATGTCGTCACCATGCTCATGATTTGGGGTGCCAATCCCCAAATGAAACGCTCAATCTTCTTAAACTCTGGGTCTACCATGTAAGGAACGATACGCGACAGAACTTGGAACTTCTCCACATACTCAGCTATTTTTGGACCTTCCATCTTCAAGTTCCAGAACTCAGTTTCCACCTTCTGGCTTTCTGTTCTCGAACAATACTTTTTATGCATTAGCTCCTTCAGCTCGTCCCACGATAAAGCATACGCAGTAGTCTCGCCCATCGTCTGAACCTGGAGTTTCCACCATGACAGAGCCCCATTTTGGAACAGTCCGGAAATGTACGTGACCTGGTGCTCTGGGGCGCATTTGCTCGCACGCAAAACAGTGTCCGTTTTCTCAATCCAACGCACGAAAGCTACGGCACCCCCAGTGCCGTCGAAATGTAGGGGCTGGCAGCCTAAGAACTGCTTGTAGGTACAGCCGTTGGCTGGGTTATTTCCCGAGGTACCTCCGCTGCGTTCAGAGCGAAGGGCCTCGTACTGTGCGATGATCTGTATGAGGCGTTCTTGAAATTCCGCCTCTGTCGTTGGCAGAGGGTTGCTGATATTGGTGTTCCCTTGAGTCGACATCTTCCTAGAAGAATGTTGGTTAGGTCAGGTCTTGTTAAGGACACGAGTACACAAGTCGCTATTTAACGAATAGGTCCTTAGAGGTATATTACATATATATATATATACGCAGTCGTTGTAACATTCAATCACGTATCATCACAATTATTGCACAACTTGTAAATAGGAGCGTAACAAGTAAACATGTAGCTTTATAGTCGTAGCACAAATATGTTGATCAACAGCGTGCTTAGCGGGAATATAGCGACCGAGTTTTTCATTAGTTATTAGTCTTAAGTATTGTCGCATGTTTAAAGATGATTGGGCTTTCGTCATCCTCCGACCACAATCACTGTGTTTTACAAAACGTATCAGATCAGAAGGAACGCAGGGTCACCCTACCCTTGTCCAACAAGTATATTAGTGCATCAAAATTACGTAGTCAGAAGTGGTCTTTAAAGTCTCCACAACCCGACTTATCATTAGTGTTTATTACCAAAGTGTAATGCAATCTGCATGAATCCAGAAACCAACTATACGGGTGACTGAGGAAGAGGAGGAAAAGAAAGTAAACCGTCAACACGCGTGGACTTCCTCCTCGGGCTTGTGTACACGTCGAAGTAATTGTCTGCTCTGCTGCTCGATAGTAAAGAAATGAGCATCAAAAACCTAGAAAAGGCGTCATAGCAGCAGATGAGAGCGCAAAAGAAGTCTTTGATAATTGTGGAGGATCAAAGTATACTGGCAATAAACAGGGTGGAGGTTGTGGTGCCAACTCCAGCTCAACATTCTGCGACTTATATCCTCAGGTGTACTCATCCCGTGTGTAGCCTCCATAATGTGAGGGATGACAAGGGTCTAAATCAACATAGTGTAGCATAGGAATCCATCGAAATGACTTGTCCAGCGTTGTAGAGGTGAATGTAGCAAACGGTGCGTCTTGTTATGTTTAGGAAAATGTTGCCGTAGCAGAAGAATCGTTATGCGGGTGCTGACCTGGAGCGCCTTCCCGGGGTGCGGGTATGTCTTGAAAGAGAACGGTAGGCATGTCGGTGCAATGGACGTCGGTCTTCATAGATGCAACATCAGCGGGTGCAGGTGCGGTAGAAATGTCTCAACAAAAGGAGATTCAATAGGTGCAGGTACCGGGTTTGGTAAGAGGAGTGCAAGGTATAGTAGTCCAAAGGAAATAATATCACGTTTAAACAGGTTCAGCAGGTGTAACATCAAGCTGGCCCACAAGGAACTGGAGTTGCATCAGGGGCAGGTCCTGTGGAGTGTGAGGGTATGTGATCTTGAGCAAGTGTTAGCGCAGTAGTCAAAGCGGCGTCGTCGTCCGTGTCGGGAGCAAAAGCGGTATCCTGCCTGCTTGTAAAGTTGTAAATGTCGCAGACTCAAAGGAGTCTAAAATCGAGCGTATACTAGAATCAGAGGATAGTTTGATAATAGGGATCTCAAAACGTAGGGTTAGTAACAACGTCCTCATCTAACTTTCCATCATCCTGGGTATCAACGGAAGGATCATCAATAAGCAAATTAACGTCGTCATCAAACAACTTGTCCAAGAGGTACGGCGTCGAGAATCGGAGCCACGATGTGCGCGTCATCGAAGTGTCCAAATGATGAGGTGGTCGTGGACCGAAACAAGGATGACAGGAAGTTTCTTGTCAAGGAGGCCATCAGCAAGGGTAATTCATCACCAAAGTCTGGCAGCGCGGATGGTTGGCAGTCGTCCTCGTTCTTGGTCAACATGTCAGGGTCACTCTCAGGGTCTGACGTAAATATCTCTGGCGCAGGTACGGTCTCATCATCTGTGGCGGTGGCGGTAGGGTCGTCAATGCTTGACAACTCGTTTTTTTTTATTAAGGCGACATGTGTATCGGTGCATGGTAGTCATAGCATGTATTAAAACAGTTTCCACATATGCACGTTTACCAATAATCAACAATTAAGCATGTATGCGATAACAATGTAAGTAAGTAATTATCCTAGTCTTCCCTAGACTATCTCACCCAGTCTCTTAGACCGAACTCCCTAGTCACTCAGACTAACTCCCTGGTCTCTAAGACCAACTCCCTGGTCTCTAAGACCAATTCTCTGGTCTCTAAGACCAACCCCCTGGTCTCTAAGACCAATTCCCTGGTCTCTAAGACCAATTTTTTTTTTTTTTCCCCAGCCTCTAAGACTGAACCTCCTCAATCTCTAAGATTGAACCCCTCAGTCTTTAAGACTGAACCTCCCCAGCCTCTAAGGCTAAACCTCCCTCAATCTCTAAGATTG
This sequence comes from Helianthus annuus, assembly GCF_002127325.2. NCBI lineage: Eukaryota > Viridiplantae > Streptophyta > Magnoliopsida > Asterales > Asteraceae > Helianthus > Helianthus annuus. The sequence goes on along the minus strand of NC_035434.2, from coordinate 165,833,639 downwards.
AATCCCTCAGTCTCTAAGACTGAATTATAAACATATATTTTGGAATGTGTATTTGTGCCTTTTGTTTGTAAAAATGTTTGTTCCCTGGATCTGGGCGTTTTGTGTATGCAATGAAAACATGTTTGTAAAAGCGTTTTCGTGAGAGCCCTATTGATCGTAGTCTAGACTCGAGAATGAATCCTAGTTCGCTACGATCGAAGCTCTGATACCAAGCTGTCACACCCTGACTTTTGCGGAAGCGTGATTATGGGGTGACTTACTTGTTATCATTGCATTCAACCATATCAAACAATCTATATGATAATACCAAAGATTTGTCATCCATAAAATGAGTTTAAAACAAACAACATTGTCTAAAACGTAGACTTCAAAATTTAAGTTTTACAAACCAGATGAATTGTGTAAAAGTTTGCTAAGGACTCGTCAAAGATAATAGTTGTAATCCAAGTTTGGAAGACGTGTCTCGTCCAGGATTAAGACACACTGGCCAAACCCAAAAACCATGGATGACATCTTTATACTTAACATGACTTGAAATTCCAACGCCCGCCAGATCCATACTTAATTTCCTGAAATACATGTAGTTTGAAAAGTCAACGAAAAGTTGAGCGAGTTCATGTGTATGTGAGTTTGTACAAATCGTTAATGTATGTCTGCATAAATTGTTAAAATGTGTCTGTATGTCCTTGGTATGTAGCAATAAGGAAAAACAGATCAATTAATGTGTAGCTAATACATTAATAAGTGATATGGCCTAGGAAGCACTCAAACCTGTAACGCGTACTTCATACCGGTCCTTCCGGCGGAACGACATAGTCACCACATGCAGCCACACGCTGGCCCATGTGTGGGGCTCGCAACACCCAATAGATCTATCACTCATGCCTCTCGGTCCTTATACAAGGATTAATGGTCTTACGATAATAGCCTATCCATTCACGTGATCTAACAGTAAGTTCCTTAGCTAATCATACCATGTATAAAAATGTCTGTAAATGTCTGTAAATGTCTGTAAAAGTCTGTAAATGTCTGTAAATGTCTGTAAAAGTCTGTAAATGTCTGTAATAATTGTAACATGTATTTCACCCCCGAAGTATAAAAACTGAAAACGGTTAAGAGAAAAGGGGGACATGAACTCACAGTATTGCGTCTTCGGTACTCGTAACCCAAATCTCCTCAGCAAACACGACTACCTACAATGGTCTAACGTCTATTAGACGAACGGATCGTGCCTTGTCTTAATATTTATGTCTTTGGGTTACGTTTCTTATATTATTTCGTGTGATAATTATTTGTCAAAACAATTAGTATTTCAACTTAATCATATGTCGTGTTGGAATATTTGTTTGTTCCATATTCTAGTATCCATACTTCTAAAGTACCTTATATATGCGTTTCCTTCCCAAGGATGGGATGCTGGAAATATATATTTAACCATGTTCATGTATGAAACCAACCTCCGGTAATTCGTATTTTGTGATAAATATTATGACGAGTTTTATCTTTGAAAAACTTAGTCGAAAATATACTAGTAAGCTCTTGTCTAGAAAATATTTACTAAGTGTTAGGATTTTCGGAAAATTTCGCCATAGTCTCCTTTGTAAATAGAGGTGTCCATGCTAAATTAGCATATCATTTTCTTTTATATATATCCAATAGTTCATATTCAATAATCAAACCGACATATCGACAAACAAAACATTACTTACTTTATTTCAGCTTTACTACTCAAAACCGGTCTGTTTTCGAGGATTTTTATAAAATAGTTAACCTTTTCTAAAAATTCTCAAATTTTTACAGAATATGACATATGTTCCAAAATTTATTGTGTAAAAATATCAAAGTCCAATTCGTTACCCATATTTTATAAAAATTCATTTTCTTGACTGCAATCAGATTTGCTACCTTCTGATCACAGTTTACGGAAATATTCACTAAAAATCAACCGTAAGTCCGTTTGATGAAATTCCAGTTGGAGGGTCGTCCTGACAACGGTGTCCATCTTCTGTAAAAATTTCATGGGTTGATTTTATTTAGGTCTTAAGTTGTGACTACGAAAATGTCATACTTTTTCTGAAACAAAAATGCAGCTTGAGCTGCTGTCCAAAAATAATCTTTTAAAAATAGTAAACGGTATCGAAAAATTATGATTCCAGTGCCATTTGTTAGGTTATTCCAAAATACTCATTTTAGGCTTTAGAAAATCCACTTTTCGACTTAAAATGATCCCGTTACAGCCTGTTGAAGTTGGCTGGAAATCCAACTCAGCAAGCTGTTTGAGTTTTTGTGTGAGCGAAACAATCAACAATCGAACAAGAATCGAAGTGAGGCAAGAGTATGAATGGACTTACTACTAGCACAAGGCTAGGGTTGTAAACTTAGGATGAGATGACAAGAAATGATGGTGAGAAAAGCTTTGAACAAAGCTTCTTGAGAGCACTTCAACTTCTTACTTCTATGGAGGATCTTGGAGCTTGGAATAGGGTTTGTTAGTGAAAGAGATGAAGTTGTGAAGGTAGGAGATGATGAATTTCAGTTATGGTGAGAGGAGAAGGGTATGTTGGCCGATTTTAGAAGGAGGAGGGAGAGAGGAGTAGTAATCTTGAGGAATGATGGCATATTTCTTGGAAATCAAAGGCCACCCTAACCCTATAGTCATCATTAGTTAATTCTTAGCCAATCAATGATCAAGAGAATATAAACTAAATCTAAACAAAATATTTTGGTAATCATTTTGCTGGAAATTCGGTTGGGGGGGGGGTAATGTGTAAATATTTTGTTAATTAGTAGGTATTTACTACAAACTTAAGGGTATTTACAAGTATAGTGGGTGTATGTCATGTTTACATGGTGTATAGGGATTTTTGTGACCATGATAAATTTAAAATACTAAAATAATATTTCTAACAATATTTTCATGTCCCGGGTAATGTCTGGTTGTTCGGTTTCGCATCGTTCCGTTAAAGCGTTTAATTGACCCGTAAAGCGTCTTTTGTGCATCTTTTTGTAACGAAATTAATTCCAACACTTAGGAAAGTGTCCAGGACTACTTAGTCAATATTATGAATAATATGAGCGTGTTAAAAACTGAATTGTTATTAAAAATGTGGAATTCTGTAATTAAATTGCGTTTTAGGCACTTTCCGGCACTCAAACTGTCACCTAGTGACATAGTCTTATATTTCTCACTTCCCTATACTCCATACTGGTGTAGTGATTTAACTCTGGCCCACACTGGCCTAAAAATAGTATCTGTCTAAGTGCTGGCATTGTCAGCATGTGTCTGAGTTATTCGCTCACTGTACTAACTGGGCTTTGTGCATCAGGTTGTCACTAAGAGTCTGTATGAAATAATTGAAGTGACTGTATGTAAAGAATGCACATGTATGTATATAACATAAATCAGTAAGCAGTTTAAAGCATCAGATGTAATCAAACACAGTCATTAAGCTCATAATTAAAATTAATTAATTGTACGGATGCATGCAAAATTGACGGTTGTCACATCTAAGGTTTTGTATGCAACCACTTATGGTGTTTTATGTGCCACCTCTTTTGGGGTTACACCAACTGCGTTACTCTGCTCTTTTTGTGTTTGTGGGTTTTATCTTTTTGGAACCGATTTATCTCTCACAATTTATTAATATGATAATCATTTTGTGAGTACTTCCATTCGAGCAGATAATTTTAAGCTGGTATATGTGACTTTGTCACCTTATTTGGTTAGTGAATGTATCTTGTATTTCATTTGTTATTATTTGCAAATACACGCTCTTTCTTTTGGACTTCAGATTTGCATTGACCACTTCAGGGGTCGATATATAATGATGCATTTTTTTATGTTACCAGTCTTTCATTTTCTTGTCTCCCCCTAAGACTGGGAATACGATGTACATATCCCATTTTATATGTTATGGTGGTGCTATTGGTACATAGGCTGCACAACAAAATATATAAAAAAAATGGAAACTTGGTTCTCTTCAGGAGACCAGTTGTAATGGGGAGTATTTGTGATAAGCAGTTGGTTTTGAATTGATATAATCAATCGACGAATTCCGTCTCGACTACGTATGCCTCTCACTATATTTCACATTGTGCCCAACAATGGTCCCTACAACTGGGTTGTCAAAGAACAGTATTAAACCATGTCAAAAAAAAAAAACAACGTTCCATAGTGTTGGGCATATGCTACTACGGGTAGCTAAAACTCACATGTAACCATGTATGAATGCCACAATCCACACAACCGTACATTTCAATGGTCCCATATAAGAGGGATTGTTTGTAGGAGTTTATTGTTTGGAATGACATAAAAATTTATTTGCCACAAAAAAACTAACTAGACATACGATAAGGCATTTTGGGAGCAATGTTTTTAGATTACTTAAATGTGCTAAGGTGCCGGTTAGCATGTTTGATTGTTTAGCATATCATGATGCTATCTTGATGACCTATTTAGTCATGCCATGTGGTGAACGTATAAATATTCTAGTAACTTCTGGTTACTCACCATATTTGATTTAATGGAATATTGTGGAAAATTAGTATCATTTCTAGTAACTTCTAATATAGTCTTCTGGCCATATTTGCTATACTCCCATACAACATTTATGGTGACATCATTACAATTTTCTTAGTTATGTATATGATCATAACCTTTGAATTGATCATCATCACATTCATATTAGGGAATGGAGTAGAACCAAAACAAGCTTCATAGCTTTTCATTATTTACTCACTCACATGAGTATAAAATCATTTCATTTTTTTTTCATAACTCTTATAATGATTTTGCTACTTTAGGAGCATATGTCTCAAGTGTGACAAATGAAAAGAATTTAATCGATTTTTCCTCATTACCATGATCGTGAACTTTACAATGATCACTATATCATTACATTCACTTCAAGGAATGGATTATAATCGGACAGCTTTCATGGTGTCATAATTACAATTTCCTTAACTATGTATATAATCGTGACCTTATATCATCACATTCACTTCTACGAATTGATTAGAACCACTCAACTTTCATGGTGGTCGTTTCAAACCTTATATATATATTTGAGGTTTGACGAATGTGAATTATTTTATTCAACATTTTCATATAAATAATATTCTCAGCATATAACATCAGTTAATAAGTAATTACATGTCCGAGTTATATAATATTTCTTGATTTGACACCTTACAACCTTCTATAAACTGATCATGAAATTTAGGAAATATGATAATTCAGGCGTGATATCAACCAAATTTGGTCTTTTATTGGCTTTATCCAATTATCTCTATGTAAATATTTAATTAAAATTCACAAACAATGTATATGATAAAGACAGGTTATACGATACAAGCCTATAAAAACTAATTATAACATCTTGAAGACAATGTTGTAACAACTTCAGTACGTGTTGTCAAACTTGTAATATCAAAAACCCATGATCTAGAAACTCCATACACATCGATATAAAGTTTTCTTAATTCATTCTGGGGATATAACATACTCACATAACCTTATTTTGTTGTACATTGTTGTATAATAAGCTTTAACAAAAATCAAATTATAAAAAATTAAAGGTCGAATTTGTAAAGCATTAAAAAGAACGACCTGTAGGAAACTCAAATCACATACATAGTGAAAGTTAAAACGTGGTTAACAAAGACAATGGAAGTCCACCAACTATTTTGAATTAAATTTAATGATTTCATCCATGGTACCCATAATTTGGATAAATTTTTCATTTTGTTAACACATACCACTCAATTTATGAAAACCAATAATATGATATCTGAGATAATGGATACCACTAACTAGTTCATTTTTTTTGGAAAGGAAACTACTTCATTTTCTAGTAACTACAGTCTACATAAAATAAATAATCATAGCATCATGTAAATGTTTACTAATTGTCAGGTCTAACAACCTGATGAATGATTAAATACTTAATTAAAAATATTCAACTAATGAGCTTTTAAATTATTAGTTACCTCATTTAAATATCTATTGGATAGGGGACTAAGACCCAAACTTTGTTTTGTTTTCTATGATAAAAGTTAATTTTCAAAAACTAAAGAAAATAGTTCACCTTATTTGATTCTTTTGAAAATTATTTAATGTTTTAACTTTTAACTTTAATCAAGCTTCAGCAGCTACGAACTTTGAAAAATATTTAATGTTTCAATCAAACTTCAGTTACGAAATCCCCTTTTCTAAAACAAAATAGCATTTATAGCTATATAATTGAATGCAATAAATAATATTACGGTTTCTTGATTAATTAAATTTATATGAATAAAATAATATTATTACAATATAAAAGCTTTTGTATATTAATATAAATATAAATATTCACAAGGATAATGTGATATGGTGATCTTCAACACTTACAAATTTACTCTTTAAATTTGAATAAAGAAAGAGACATAAATACTAGACGATTAAAGATTGAACACACTTTGAGTTAATTACAATTGACTAAATATAATTAATTAGGCAATAAAAAGAATTTATTCAATTTAAATAAGATAATAAATGGACCCTTCTATTCATTAAATCTGGTCTAATAATCTTATCCAACAATAATTTTCGGTTGTTAGCAAAAGCTATTTTCAACTTGATGGTTTTATTCATGATATTTTTCTTTTAAAAAAAGGAGGTTATCTGAACCAAGTGACTCAAAAGATTTCAACCAAAAAATTGTTTTAAGGTCATCTTAATTTTTTTTTCTATTTCAATGGTTACTATCCATAAACATATCAGATATATAATTAGTTGTATTCAAATACTTCTAAACAAAATACTTGTGTGCGATGTGTGTATTGCATATAAGTACCTTAATTGCAAAATCGTTAGATGCACTCAGTCGGTCGTTGGTGGCTTCAAGCGGTTGTGAAACGAAAATGCAAACAAAAAAAATTGTTTGGGATGTAGCGAAATTGAGGACTATCGTAACATACGATAATATGATCTAACTTCAAATGCGAATCGTGCTGATAACGTGTTGTGAAACAATGACCTACTAGCAACTAACATACAGACAAGAACAAGATTATATGTATTGTAGAGAGAAATATAGAATATGGAATTCGTATTCATTGAGATGTATAATACCAATTACATGAAACATCTATTTATAGAGGCTTAACATTAATACAAAGGTAATAAATATATGGGGGTTACATATGTGGAGAGTCACCATATTATGATGCATTCATTCACCACATTATGTTGCATTCATAACAGATAAAACATTGTTTCCCTCAAATAAATGGCAGGTGTGGTGATCTTAGTCGTTAAAAAAATAGTTATGCCTATGACATTATAGCTTAGTGGGTTCTTGGGGTGGGATAAGACTTAGGGGCTGTTTGGAAACATCTGAATGGTTAAGTGCTGAACTAGTAAGAGGTCTGAACCATTAAGAGCTTGTATAATGCTTAACCGTTCAGAGACAAACTAGGCTATCACCCGGGAACATCCCGGGTTAGGAGAATTTAGTTTTCGATAATAAAAGGTACACAAACAACATATTGAAAGTCGTTAGTAACGTGACCCGCGCATTGCGGCAGGTGGGAATGTACAGAAAACTTGACACTATTTAAATGTTTTTTTTTTTTAATTTGTGAGGACATTCACTGATAATCCTATATAAAATATGAGATAAGATTATTGGTTTAGTGTTTGAGGATATAATCTTTGATTTTAAAATAAAGAACATGTGGCTATTGAAACAGCTGGTATAATTACATAAAAACAATACATGAACATTGAGTAATCGAAACTGAAACTTATTTTCTCCTGTATCTTATATGCTACTGAAGTAGTACCCTATGCTACAGAATTTGTACCAGTACCAAAGGTGTCATATGGTTCGAGCCACTCCAATGCATATCATGTCTAACTTCATTATGCTCAACTCAGCTTTATCATGTACCAATTGAAACTCGGGGCAAATTTTCTTTGCTTCATCACCTCTCATGGAGCATAACACTGAATGTGCCATGAATAAACAGATAGTTAGAGATGAGTACCCAAAATGTCTAAAAAACCAATTCCTTTAGCCGGAACCACCACAAAACCTGACCAAAACGTCACTGAAGCGCTTAAATGGCTACAATCAACAACACAGGTTTTGATTACATATGTGTGTATATGTATACACTAATTCTAAAACGAAATAAAGCATGACAGTTAAGATGACTCATTTTGACCCATTTGCCTATATTTTGACCCAATCCTTAATAACATAATAACCTAAGATAATAATATATAAAAGATCATAAAAACCTAAGTTTAACCATCTATTAGCCTAAATAACACTTTGAACCTCTAAATTATCCTCTTTCCCTTCTCCACCACAAATTTTTGCTGGTTTAGAAAGGAAATGCAGCCCACAAACACTTACACGATAACATCAACACGTAATAATAGATACAATATAAGACCACTCACAACGACAGCCCACTACGTACAAACATGAGGGAGAACATTGGATAGGCGGGCTATAAAATCTTGTGCGAACACAACAACTCCCAAATTCTATAAAGAAATGCACAAACAGCCATAGTAGAATATCTCCCATTAACACAATAACATGAAAGAACAGGGATAGGCATAAACATCTTGTACCAAACGCTTTAGAAAGACACATGTACAGGTACAGTGGGAAAACTTTCACAAACAAAATCTATCGGGTAATAAACAGTTTGCTAGGGGAAAAAATAATACTGACATTAAGCAAATTAAGCAGGATATACTACCATTTATATCAAAAGCAAATGTAATATTCCTCTCCCCAATTATATCTCCACTCTAGCCCATGACAGAGACATAAGGGATACTAAATAGTTAAATTGACCAAAATATCATCTATGTTAATTTTAAAATTCAACATTAAAAATCTTACCAAGCCGGCTGCAAAGAAAGGCATCTTCTCCACCATATATAAGAACATTAACACCATCTTCCAAAACCTCCGGAAGTCGAATTCAAGCTTTCTTATGATATTTTCCATCACTGCATTGTAATCTCATTACTAAGCGAAAAAAAGGTTGTATCATATGGAACACCTAACCGTTTCTCCACTGATGACATGATGAAGCCTACCAAAGACCACCACATCATGAGCCTCACAATCATGTGATTTAAAATCTCAAGTAAAAACATCGATATTTTACAATAGTCATTACATAATACATATGCCAATATAATATGTGAATTACAAAACGAAATTTTAAAACCATTATCCAATAATTGAAATAACATACCGGTGCATGCACCCATGCAAGCTATAATCTATATCCTCCTACTGTGCATTTTAAATCACTGCAAATAAAAAGATTCAGCATATAATAGGTTGAACTCAAAAATAAAAATATACACTTTCAATTGGTTACAATTCATGGCAATTCTTCCTTTATGTTTCTAAAATTTGAACTTCATGCATAATATTTGTCAAAAATTTGAACTTTCACTCTGGTTAATTAATGAGAAAGTATCTTGTACCAAAGTGAGGTTTCAAAAAATATACATGTTTAATTAGGGATAAGGAGAGGGTACCAGGTATCGGTTTGAAACCGGTACTGCTACCAAATGTCCCGTACCGAACTATTTTCGGTATCGATTTGGTACCGGTTCACCATGGTACCAAACCGTACCGTGTAGTTTCAGTACCGGTACCCTTTTTAAGGATTTTGGTACCCGTATTTTCGTTACCGGTTCGGTACGGGTTAGTACCGATCTCATCCCTATGTTTAGTAATAGCCAACTTTCTTCACTTATCTTTGTTGAATGTTATTAAGTGAATGTATTTTATACTTTGGTTAGGACTTTTTGTAAATATTTTATATATAAATATATTATTTATTATATTATCCGGTAGGGTGTGCAAAAAAACGGTAATATCTGACTGTAGGACAACCGTTCAGAAAATAAATAAAATAACAATTTTATTAATCAATTTTATAATTACAACTCATAAGTAAGAACAGAAGCAAACTGAAGGATAAAACAGTACAAGAAATGTAAAGAAAACTAAGATGCATATGAATCCCATAAGATGTTGAGAGTCTTTATGTATTTGAGGGATGTGCATGCAAAAAGGGTGATGGGCGAGAAGGCTGTTATGTATATATGAAAAGGGCCAGCCATGTTTGCAAAAGCAAGTATCTTAACTCTTCTAAAGCCAAAAGTTGACCTTTCCTATTACCAACAAATAAGCCTTTTGTAACTCAAACTGATTTTGAAATACAGGAACTTTAAAATGCAAAGTTGATGTTTGTGACTCCCATAAATATAAGATATCATCTGAAATTTGTCCAATTAAAATATCAAGAAGCCAATGTAAATTACTGGATTTTTGGGTGATTTAGTCCAACTCTTGCAAGTTCCCTTTAGAGGCTTTAAAGAAACAGTGTTGTAACAAAATGCAAATACTTATCATACGCCAAGTACAAGGATTTTTTTTCCTTTTAAACATTTCTCAATAAATTCTCGTGACGCATTTTAGAGATCAAACTTTCATATCTCGTCTTGCTTTTTGATCCTTTCCCTCAAGAATGGATACACGTCTGCATGCCTACATCAACTTTTGATGCCCACGTTCACCACATAATAGATCTGAATCAAATTGCCCAACAATTGAAACAGGAATGGCCATGATCAAATCTGAATCAAATTGCAACACTTTGAAGCAACAATCAGAAGGATACAGAAGAAGAAACAAAGATAAAATATTCCAAACACCCAGGCTAAAAATTCTAACCAAAAACACTAAAATTGCATCTGGTGGGCAGTTTTTTTTCTTCTTTTGAACAGCAAAATACACCATAAATTGAAAAAGGGCATGGGGTTAGACACCTAGTTTCCCCACAACATGGAAGAAAATAGAAATAAAACTAAACACAAGACAAGGGTTTAGACACCCAATCTTCCCAGCAACACTTGGTCTTGTACCTATTATTAAGCCACAACTAAAAGGAGTGGAAATGATGCCCTCTATAGTTTATCAGGTGAGCATTTTGCCCACCTAAAAACTCTCCCATTCCGCTCCTTCCATAAGCACCAAAGCGAAGTGTATATGATCCCCAACAAATTCTTCCTTTTAACCTGAGACTCCATGTATCCAGACTCCTTAAACAGAAAGTCTTGACTGCATAAACTGGTAAAATCACAGCCAAAACAAATACAGTTGAATCACAGCTACAACATTTTAATTTTATAATATGGCCAATGCAAGTGAAAACCATCTCCCTTATAGGAATCTGATGATGTGCATTACCTCTTGCTTCTGACCAAAACAATGAAAAAGAGTATAAAGTTGAAATTAATGCAAAATGTCGGTCAACCCATCAATCGGCTCAGCAAGACGTAGCACACTTTCAACCCTCAGGTGTCGATCCCATTGCTCTAAGAACACAATTATTACAATATTTTTCGTCACAAAGACACAAATACACAAACTTCTTTGGTTTCCCACTTTCCTTGGCCGCATCAATAACAAACTCACCTTTTTGCGTCTTTTTCTTCTTTTCTTTAGAAACCCCAACATATTCTGAATAACCAGGCCTCAACACACTCCATTCCCATGAGCATCTTCTCGCTTCTGAACTGAACAAAAAGAACCCAATAGAGAAGCTCAATAAAAACCAATACCGAGCTTACAAAATCTGAGCTTCTTGTTAATCTTGGACTTTGATTCAGTGAATCCATCACTCCAGCAATATAAGAAATAGGTAGCAAGATAGAACCATAGCTGACACCTGGATTTGATTCTTGCAAAATTTTTTATTGACTTGTATAGCAGCTAAATAAACAAATGTTGTAACACCCCAAAAATATGTATGCTAAAATATCTAGCGTTTTTTTTAATTTTGTTTTAAAACTTAAAACGGTTACAAGGGGTTATGGTGGTCATCGTTGGTTTTGACTGGAACCGGACCAAACCCGATGAAGCATGAATTGCAAAAGAACCGATAACCAATCCTTTAACATATCAGTTCTGTTCCAAAGTTCTAGCGCGTAAGAACATTAAATAGCTCACCCCTAATTAAGTAGAGTAAAAAAATTTTAATTCATCTGTACTTGAAACTCCTCTCCATGGCAACATATCCATAGCCACAACGGACATCCATCACTCCTTGTGAAGAAGAACCAACTCCTGAAAATTATATTAATAATTCAAAAACATATACAAGTAAAAATACAATCTTTCAAAGAAAAGGATATATCATAATTTGGTAATTTGATGGGTATAAATTTGGATGCAGAAAACCAAGGGGATTGAAGTGATATAGATATAAACTATAAGGCAATCAAGTTTAAAAATGAGTCTAGAATAAAACAGTTTAGTAGAGTGTTTCGAATTTGAATTTAAATGAGTAATTATAGTTATTAAAGAACACTATAAAGTGTCACTAAATCTTCACATATGCTCATAGACTTTATTTTTTACATATGATTTAATTCCTTATCCTTTTAAACATAAAAACAAAGTGCTTGACTTTTTCTTTCAACCAAAAAGATCTTTCATTTCTACGTAATTAAACCTTTTTACATTATATAATTTAGTGAAAAGCCCCTTTTATGAGTGATTAAGTACCTAACTCTATAACGAAACATGGGGACAAATCTTAAAAGCACAAGTATTGATCATGCAAAAACAAAGTCCATATAAGTTTGATAATTTTTAATGAATTATACAATTATACCTGTCCATGCATTGTTGGCTCTGCTTCAAATCCTCCTACTCCGTAACTCGCTACTCCTAATTTATCTAACATGGCTGTATGGGAATGAGTTCCAACAACACTATAAGGATATAAAAAAATTGCAGTTCATTACCTGTTGAATCAGATAGTAGATAGTAGTGAGTCTGAAAAAAACCTCTTTTGTAAAAAACCAGATTATTATTGAAATAATATACTTGTATCATGTGTGTATATTTAGCCAATAGATTAGACATTACCTGCCATAAAAACCAAAAGGAAGGTGGAAACCCCAAAGCTTAATCATTGTAAAACGTTTTGCATGCCAAACATGTCTTCAAAGCCTCTTTGTCCCATCACCAGACATGCAAAAACCACTATCAAGATTCTTGTTAAGCTCCTTTTTGTGCCTAATGTGAAGAGCAGGAGCCTGGTTAACATTTTTATCTATATTTCCATCACTATTTGTTTGGTTAAAAAATCCCACTTTTTGCTTATCTCTAAATCTAGTTTTTGAAGCCCGGTTGTGAAAACCAGTAGTTATCTCCTCTTATTTCTCTGAGATCTGAAATCGTTATTCAGCCGGCTAGCAGGCTAGCAATTGTTGAGTAGAGGGAATCAAGTTCAGGAGCTCGTAATTCCGTAAATTTATGCACAAGAAGCTCGCCTGACGGTATGACATGGTATTTGAGTTGTTTGCTTCCATCAATAGTAATTGTCAGAAAAGAGTAACCTACAATCAGAAACAACAAAACAGCTATTTAACAAAACTTGTATTGTTTAAACAAAGAGCAGCTATATGTTTAGCTATATGTTTGAGTTACAACAGTTGACAGTTAAGAATGACAATATCCCTGTTTGTTTTTTTCTTTTTGAAAATAAAGCACTTCTTCAAAAACAGTACTTCAAAAAGAACTCAAGAAGCACATAACTCTCTGGCCGAGCACATGCAAGGTGCAAAATGTTAAAAAAAACTATTACATGTTATTCGGTTTTAAGTGTTATGGTTCTACATTGTCACTTATATTTTGTAAGCAAAACATGTTAAGGGCTTCATTCTTTAGCTCTCAAGTTTAAATTTAAAGTTTTGACAATATATTCCAAATCTTAAAATTTCCCACCTTTGCTGCAAGTAACAAATCCAACCTTTGCTAATGGATCTAACCTTTGCTAATAGAGCAAGAGAATTAGTGTTGCAGCTAGCATAGACACAATACTTGTATCATATTTGTAACCTTTCATTTACACCCATGACAAACATGAGAGCATTTACACTTGAAGCTGAGATCACAACCTTCTATACACCTCCCTAGTAAACAATAAAACCTGCAATAATCTAAAAATGAATCAATGATAACCATCAAGCGTGCAGCAGCTTGGTCTTTATCTGTGACCTCTAGATGATTGCACAAAAAATTCAGTTACAAAAGATATGAAATTATCATTATCTCTAGCAGCATATGGTGCGGGCCCATCCTGCTGATGACTCTTTGGGATCCATATCAGTTCTTGATGCATCTCACCAAAGTTAGAAGTCCTCACTGTGATGTTAACTTTTGCCACCAAATTATATCGTATTAGTATCAACTACAATATAAAACATACGCGCTCATCAAAGATGAAGAAAAAAAAAGGTGTCTTACTTGAACCCAAGCTGTACTGGTCCCCTTTCTTCGCTTTTCAAGCTCCACTTCATTATTGTCGTACAAAAAGTGTCTTCCTTGGTGGTTCATTGTCAAAGAAGCGTCCGCTGAATTGCCCTATTACATAGGGGAAATAAGATGAATTTTTATTGTTTAGGGCTCCCATTTTCACAAAAATATATGCATTAAAATTAGTTACCTAAGCTTCTCACAAGTTTCAAACCAGAAATCATATACACAATATATAAAATGCTGCAAATGTCACTACATATTAAGAAATATATGCATTCAAATTGACACATAAAGCTCCATACCCAAGCCATTTGCCCCTTCACACCCTGCTTCTTCATCACTCTGTAAATAAAGATCATATAAAGATAAAAGAGAAACTTCAACTCAACCATATTGAAACAAAAATATGATCCGTATGAAAAAACCAAAGCAAAAGTCATGTTTCACCAGAAATCAAAGGTGGAAACACAAATCTAAGCCAGCCGACATAATCATTAAACTGCATATCCCTGTACATATAATACAACAACATAAATTAATTTATGATAAGAAATAATAAAGCTATCGCAATGCTAAAAGTAAACTGATAAACAATTTTAAGGGAATTTCATTGCAAAAAAAAACCTCAGCTTCGAAAACATGTTGATCATTATCTTCATTAGAACCTCTGGCATCATTATTTAAGACCAACAGAAGAACATCTCTGCTTAATGAACTGGAACTAAGATACAAAAAAAAACATAAAATTGATAAAATTTAAACAACGCAACTAAGCAAAATCAATTAACTGATAAACTTACAAACATCAATTTGATTGTCCATACCAAAATCATTTTTCACTTTGGTAGGCCTTACACATCGAATTGATAGATATAGAGAAAACAATAGATTAAGAACTAAGATGCGAGAGCAATTGATGAAAAGGCGATATGATCTGAAGCGGCATAGTAGAGTTTAGGGTTTGTGAATCATAAATATGATTCGATTGCTTCATACGGTTTTCAGATATGAGTACACAAAAAACCTCACCTAATCAATATCATTTTGATTGTTATTGTAATCTGAATGCGTACCTGATTAGTTCATCGATTGGAGAAGAACGGCGATCGATGGAGGCTGGAAGATTAAGGTTCTGAATGTTTAGGGTTTTTTTGTTCATTATATACCCGGGTCAAAATATGCGGGTATGGTTATCTCCATTCGGATCCCGTGCGAAAACATAAGGATTCTCACATTTTTCCCTCCAAAAATCCATTCTGGTTGCACCATCACTTGACACGTGTCCCACATCTTGTTCATATATTATATATATAGATGTCTGACCAATTCAGATTAGAGGTCTTAACCATTCAGACTCTGTATAAAACTTAACCATTCAGAGGCAAATGTCTGAACCATTCAGACATTTACTCGCGAAACAAACAATCTGAACCATTAAGTGTTGAACCAGTAAGAGGTCTGAACCATTAAGAGCTCTATTAAGAGGTAAACAAACAGACCCTTAGGAATCATTAGGTCCTGGATTTAATTCCCACAAGGGGGTTTTTCCAAGATTTATTAGGTTTCCTTCTAAATTTGTGTATAAACATTATTGCCTAGTGGAGATGGATATGATCGGGTGGTTCTGTTGATGACATGATGATACTCCAGTTGTTCGTCAGTAATTCAAATTTGTCGTTACAAAATAGTTATTTAGTTTTTTTTTAATTATTATTTTCCGGATATCCATAAAAGGAAGAGTTCGGGTCGGGTCGGGACGTCGGGTCGGGTCGATTGACTTTTCACGGGTCAAAACCCAAAGCAAGTTCGGCCCATTGATCCGCTTTAAATAGGGATAAACCTCTCAATTTTCTCAAAAGAATGCATTAGTTTCCGTTCGATTCCTTCTTTCTTCCTTTCAGTGGCGAATCGCCAGATCGATCGGTACCCGAATTCACTCATTCGCTTTTGAATCCACCAAATTCAACGGCTAAATCCTCAAACCCTAGCTAAAACATGAGTATCGAGCCATTCAACAAGTAAAATCCCTAATTCTTAACAAATTCTTATGCTTACATACATGAATTTGTGTTTAATTATTAATAATGATAACAATTGATGTTTGTAGATTGGTGAAGTTGGCGGCTAGGGCTTTTTACGATGATATAACAGCGAAAGGAGATAATCAACCGAAATCAGGGAGGAGTGATAACAGAGGCATTGCTGTTGTTGTTCTTGACGCTCTCACAAGGTTGTTTTTCCTCTTCTAAACGTATTAATACAGCAATTTTCAATTATAGTTAGGGTTTTTAAGGGACATTATTGGAGTTAAGAGTTAGAATTAGTAAAAACAGGCCATAGGAGATGCTGTTTGGATGTTGAAGTAGTGATAATCATACAATCATTTGTTACGAAGTTCTGATTTGATGAGTAAGTTATTGCATATTCAGTCAAAGCACTAGAAAGCGGTCAATGTTGTAAGAATCGCTAGGCGCTAGGCGCTAGTCGGTTGGTAGGGTACCGACTAGTGATTAAGCGGGATTAATAATTGAGATTTTATATATAATTTTCAGTTTTATATGTGTATACAGTATGCACACATTTTTTTATTTTTAAATTTTTAAGTAGACATGTTTTTAACACCTTTATTGGCCCATATCTTCAAGTAGATAGGAATGATTGCCAGAATTTACGGGTTTTGGTCAACAATTTGACCGAAATTTGGCCGGAATCGCTAGACAGTAGGCAGTCATCGATTTTTGGCCAATTAGGATTGGATTTAACCACTGTTGACCGCCTATTGATTAATTGGCCGAGATAAAAATTAATCGGTGAACCTCCGACTAGCGATTAATCGGAGGCTAGTCGGGATTTTTACAACCATGAAAGCGATTACTGATCTATACCTAAAAAGTATAAACCGATTAATCACACGCTGTACATGACGAATTGTCTACATCATTTATTGGTTTACCGGACTCCTCTATACAGGATCCAGGATGACCTTTTCATAGATTTTATATGTTATATGATTTCCTATCTATTCCGAATCCTATTCTATTCAATTAGGGCTGGCAGCTATGTAAATAGGTTTACCATTTTGGAAGTGATGAAAAGCTGATACGGGAATTCTTATCCTTTTTATTTTTATTTTAAGATAGTTATAAAGGGCAGCTTTGGATAACACTTCTTCAAGAGGAATGCAAAACTGCAAATGGCACTTATTACCACTTTGTGTGATTCTTATGTAGCCTTTTGCCCTTTTCATACTTTGGGTATCCAAGAATTTTTATTTTAAATGGAGTTAGAAATCTGTGTTTTCTTTTGCCATAAATGAAGCATTTGTCATAAGAGATGGAGCATCTAATCAGTGTACATAGGCTTTAGTTTCAACGGAACAGTTGGCTGCATATAACAGTCCTCACGGCGTAGCATAAACTCTATTTGCTTTAAAATGTTTGTTCATTGGGCTTGCTTTTGTGTTGTTAACTACTCAGTTGTAACATTGAAGAAGTCTAATTTGTGAACAGATAACCACAATAGCTAATTGTCGGTATATTGATTAGATTTTTATGACTTAGTTTGTTCGGCATTGCAGTTTGATAACACTATTTCCTTTATGTTTTACTTTTACGACGGCTTTCCAATACATTAAATTAATATGAAATATTTGTCAACTCCCACAAGGTCGTGTTTGGATTTTTCCTACCCTCTTTGTACCATTAGGCACCCAAAGATCAATACATGTCGCATTCGAAGCGTTGAAATAAAACAATATGAATACATCATTCTTCTAAATGACGAGGCGGATGTAAGATTTTATATTACATGTGATGAAGACATTAGAAGTTGGTAACTGATCAGATTTGATAACCGTATTAATTGCTATACTAAATTAATATTGGTCCTATGAACTAAATACAATTAAGTTAATTTCACAAATCGAATACATGATTTGAAGCATGCAGGAAAGAATCTTTATTTTTTTTAATTTTAAATTAATTTAAACATGCAATCATGTTAGCAATCTTTAAATAGTTTTCTTATATTTCCTTTTGTTATGATTGTGCAATTTGTTCCGTTATCGTAGACGACAATGGGTGCGTGAAGAAGATTTAGCAAAAGATTTGAAGCTGCACTTAAAACAACTTCGGAGAACTTTGCGGTTTTTTGAAGAAGAAAAGCTAGTGACAAGGGATCATAGGAAAGAGGTTAGTTGTTTCAAATTCATAAATTTTATCTATGTAGGAATGTACATAATCCTTCTTATTTGATTTTATTAAGGAAATATGTTGATTTTTATATATTTCATTTATATCTATTACAGACGGCCAAGGGTGCAAAAGCATATAGCGCTGCAGTTGCTGCCACTGCTGATAATCTTCCTGGAAGAGATGGAGAAGAGAAGATTAAGCTGCACACTCACTCTTATTGTTGTCTCGACTATGCACAGGTCTCTCTCTCTCTCTCTCTCTCTCTCTCTCTCTCTCACTCACAGGCTCACTCTCTCCTCCCTCTAAGAACTATCTTTCCTGAGATACAAAAAGTGCATTTAGCTATGTTGTCAAAAGCGCAAAAAGCGCGCGTCTAGGCTCTCGGGCGCAGCGAGGCGCACCTATAGCGCCTGGTGGCAGCCTAGGCGCAAAATGGGTTTTTTTGAAAAAAACGCTGCTGAGGCGCAAAAAGGCGCGCGCCTAGGCGCAAAAACGAGTGCTGAGGCGCAGCACATAAGCAGAAAACAAAACGCACGCACAAAAAAACCGAAACTGAGTGCGTGCAAAAACCTGCCTCACGCGGGCTCGGGTTTTCGGAGCTGCATTCGTGTCCGCAGGACGGGCGGGCAGGAGTTCAACCAAATTCCAGCTCAGAAACTCACAACATATAAGTCCTAAACTTTTGCTACCAACTATTAGCTACATGATCTTAAATGACATATAATAGTTTTTTTAATTTTATATGTGGAATCTTATTTATTTTCAAAGCATAACATATTTTATATATTTTTTTCTCTATGTGCGCTTTTCTTAAAAAAGCCCGCGCTTTTTTTGCGCCTTGCGCCTAGGCTCCGGGCGAGGCCGATGCGCCTCGCCTGCGCCTTGCGTCTTTGACAACATAGGCATTTAGAGGAAAAAACAAAAAAAGTACATTATGTATTTAAAATTATTAATATTCCATAAATATCTAAGCAGTTAATGCGGCAAAATATCGGATATAGGTCAAGGACCGACATTTGAGATATAGGTTATCGCAGTGGGATATCGGTAATTTTTATATCATGCATAATTTATATATATAGCAATTTAACACTAGCAATTCAGTATACTCTCTTACCATTAACAAATTAACCTTTTGCAACTTGCAAAACACTAACAATTGTAGCAAGTAGGAACCGATTAAGACTTAAAAGACTAACATTTAACAATTAAGACTTAAAACACTAATAGTAGCAAGCAATAAGAAGAAAGACGAATGGTAGATCTAAGAGGAAAGATATACTGATATAAGGAATCGGTGATATAATGGTCAATATTGCCGATAATATCGGTAACGATATTTTGCACCGATATCTCGCCAGGGGACCGATATATTGGCGATATTAACTGCATAGCTCTCTCTCTCTCTCCTCCCTCTAAAACACTACATTCACCTGGCGTTTTTGTTCTTATCCCAGTTGGAGTTTCATTATGAAAGCTAGTTAATGTGTACACATTTTCTAGCTTTTGGACAAATCTGATCATCACTAAGTTTATCACTATATGCAGGCAAAACCGGTAAAAATCTTAAAGAAAAAATGTGAATTTATACCGTCACGTGACTTAAAATGCAGGCAAAGACAAACACAAACTTATACTGCGACCCGGCATAAAGTGTAGAGTGTAGACAAACTCGAACTTATACCGACACGTATTATAAAGTCGAGCGTGTCAAAGTGATATATTCTAAAGTTTTAATAAAGTGGGGGCAAAACCCGCGTTGCGGGCGCAACGGACACAAAAACGCAACGGAAACAACTCAAATTGGCAAAGAAAACCTGACCGGAAAAATCTGAGATTGCAATGAAATCAGGGACTAATGAGAATATGACATGTGGCGGTGCATGTTAGCACCACCACACTATTCCTAAGAAGCTACATCATTTGTTAATGTATAATAATAGTAACGATAAAATTATGCATGTTATTTCTATTTTTCTCTATGCAACAATAAGAATGCTAGCAGATGAATAAAATACCTGATACTGATTTTTCAGTTTTCACAATTCTAGTTATCTATAAAACTATAAAAGACTCAGTTGATCAACTTTTATCTTCAAATATTTCCGAAACTCATCTATCGTGCCCACTTTTTGCAGATACATGATGTAGTGAGGTATAGAATGCAGCGAATGAAGAAAAAGTTGAAAGATGAACTCGACAACAAGAACACTGTCCAGGAATACGTATGCCCAAAATGTGGGAAAAGGTTTAGTCTTTATTGGTTTATTTCTATATTTAAAGGATGCATGATCAATCAAAGTCAAGTATTTTTTCTTGTAATTGTCACAGATATAATGCGTTGGATGCTATCCGATTGATCTCATTTGAAGATGATTCGTTTCATTGTGAAAGTTGCAACACGGAGTTGGTTGCAGAGAGCGACAAGTTAGCTTCTCAAGATATTGGAGACGGTGATGATAACGCAAGAAGACGACGTCGTGAGAAATTAAGGGATTTGCTTCAAAAAATGGAGGTACTTTTTATTATAATAATGGAAGTTTGATCATAAAAAATGATTCGAATGGATTTTACCCATAATAGATCATTGTGCTGGATCTTTTCTATTATATAAGTTCAAATAATGAGTAAAATGCCATTTTTGTCCCTGATGTTTGGTCATTTTGCGACTTTCGTCCGAAGGTTTGTTTTTCCGTATCAGGATGACGGGATCCAAAAGGTTTAAAATCTTGCCATTTTCATCCGACTCGTTAGCTTCATCCATTTTCTAACGTTAAGTCATGGATATTTCCGTCATTTTACCTGTGTTTTGTTTATATATATATATATGTGTGTGTGTATATATCACACACTAAAAATATAAAAAAGATGTAAATACCGCTGACTTAACGTCAACATATGGATGGAGTTAACGAGTCGGATGAAAATGGCAAGATTTCAAACCTTCTGGATCCGGATGCGGAAAAACAAACCTTTGGACAAAAGTTGCAAAACTGGCCAAACCTCAGGAACGAAAATGGCATTTTACTCTAAATTAATTAAGTTACGAATCATTTGATGGATTGTTGGTTGAAACATGGTGGATTGTTGGCTGAAACGTTGATAGAATGTTGATCCATCTCCTTCTAGTTATCCAATTTAGGAGTCAAATAATCAGTTTAATACGACAGCAGCAAAACCATATATGGATAAATTAAAATAGAGTGAACTTCCGTTTTGCTCCCTGTGGTTTGGTCACTTTAACGGTTTTCCCCAAACCTTTAAAAATAGCCATTTTACTCCATCACCTTTTTTTTCCTCTCACCCAGCTTCATCACCACCTGCCATCACCACCATCCTCCACCACTTAATTTTCTGTTTCTTATTAACCAAAATATTCATCTTCCTCAAACAAACCCAAACCGGAAACCCTATCCCTTTAATCAATAAATTCAAACACCACGGTTGACGTTCAATGAAATTATGAGAGGGGTTTTGATCCCGAGGAAACCAAACTCAATGATGTATTGAAACATTACTGGTGTGCGATTTAACTGTTTTTTTCCGGCGGGAGGAGTAAGAACTCCGGCGGCTCTGGCGATTCTCCGATGTAAACGTTCGGATCTAAACGTTCAAACCCTAGCCGTTCGATTAGGGTTTCAAATACGATGGCGATGAAGGTTCTTAACGAGAGTTGAGGGGTTGGTTCGAAGTAGATGGGGTTTGGTGTAGGTGATTTCGATGGTGGTGCTCGGAGGTGACGGTTCTTATCGAGAGTTGAATGGCAGAGGTGGTGTAATGGTGGTGCTCAGAGGTGATGGGGCGGTGCCGTAGTGGTGTTAGGGTTTGGAATGTGTGGAGGTGGTTTATGGTGGTGATGGTGCATAATGGTTACGGTTGTGATGGTGTATGATGGTTGTGGAGGTGTTGGTTTATGGTGATGGAGAATGAAGATTAACATGTATGTTGAGAGAGAGAAGAGTGAGGAGAGAGATGGAGTTGCAGGTGGGTTTGGAGGAGATGATATGGCTGTCTTTTGTTGGAGATTTGAGTAGTAATATATTTAAATACAAAATAAATACAAATTACCAAAATGCCCTTACTTTTATCTTAAAATTACCAAAATGTCATTTAAGTTAACAAAGATTATGGATGGAGTTAAGCACGTGGAGCAAACTGGCAAAAAAATCAAAACATCAGGGAGTAAAATGGCTATTTTTAAAGGTTTGGGGCAAAACCGTTAAAGTGACCAAACCACAGGGAGCAAAACGGAAGTTTACTCATTAAAATATTTAAAAGATTTCATTTCACAAACCATCCTTTACTTATGTATGTCTTATTTTAGTTAATATTTTAAATAGCAACAGTATAGTTACACACAATCAATTTAGTAGTTACATTTATGTTCTCCATCTTTATTTTTTTTTTTTTTGATGTATTAAAAAATTGATTGATGATAAAAATGCAGGCAGAACTTAAACCTTTGACAGATCAGCTTAGCAGAGTAAAAGACTTAGAAGCCCCTGATTACGGAACTCTTCAAGCATGGGAACTTAGAGCAAGTGTGGTTGCGCGTGCATCTAGTTCTGATCCGACTGGCAATGATTCTAATAGATCGGGACAGGGAGGAACCCCTATGCCATTTCTTGGAGAGACAAAGGTGCCTGTTTCTCTCGCTCCCTCTCTCTCTTCACACATGTATATGTGCAAAATATGTGTGTGTGTGTGTGTGTATAGGGGAGAGTTATCTCGAGAATGAATAAAAAACCAATAAAAATATATTTTTTTAATACAAACCTCATTGTAATTAAAATACAACATAAAAAAAAGAATTTAGTATTTAAATGATTCATCTTTCCTCTCAGAATCACTCTTAATAATTTTTACACTTGTAAATACAACAAATTTACACATGTGTAAATTTTCTTTATTTACAATACAAATACATGTAACTTTAAACGTGTAAATTTAATTTCTTCTTTTGTATTCGAATAATAATGGTAAGTGTAATTTGTTTTTTGAATTTGACCAAGTATTCACAGTTTTTTTGTCGCTTTCACTGTTCTCACAATATTTAGCGTTCTCAAGATAACCCTCCCCTATATATATTTAAGGTGTGAGAAGTCTATGTAGGCATTGTGTTTTAAATTTATGCATAATGTTTTAGATTCTTTTGCCATGATGTTATATAGAAAAACACCAAGAGTAACAATTTAAAACACAATTAAATGTTTTTTAGGCATGAAATCTAAAACACACTGATTAATTTTCTTGCGAGTGTGTTTTAATTTTCATGCTTATGATACATTCCATTGTGTTTTAATTTGTTACGTTTTGTGTTTTTCGATGTAATACCATGACAGAAGAATCTAACACCATGTCTAATATTTGAAACACAATTTCTGCATAGACTTCTTACACTTTTGGGTAAATTGCATTTTACGTCCTTTAAGTTTCAGCAACATTTCAGGCACTGTCTTTTAACTAACGAAATTACAGTGGATGTCCTTTATGTTCTAATTTTTTTTACAGGCGGTGTCCTTTCTCCCTAAAAAAGATTACAAAAATAAGGACATAGGCGGTAAAGAAATTAAAACATAAAGAACATCTGTTGTAAAGAATCTAAAACATAAAGGACATCCATTGTAATTTTGTTAGTTAAAGGACAACGTCTGAAAATTTGATAAAACTTAAAGGACATAAAATGCAATTTACCCTACACTTTTTAAGAGTTTTGGACTTTGTAGCCAACTCCTACCCTATATAATATACATGCAATCTCACGGTTTGTGCTACAATGTTTAGAACCTTGAATCATTTCTTGACCCGCGGGCATATCTGATGTCAAAGTTTAATCAAAACACTCTTCTATAAAACTAAAAACATAGTAACCGACATTATCAAGAATCATTCCTTAATGAAAAATCGGTATACAATACATTTACAGGTTGAAGTGGCTTTCTCTGGTGTCGAGGAGAAAGGAGAAATAAAATCTGAAAACGCACCGATGAAAGTTCTGCCTCCATGGATGATTAAAGAAGGGATGAATCTTACAAATGAGCAACGCGGGGTTGTAAAACAAGAATCGAACATGGAGGGAACTTCAGCATCCATGGATATGAAAGATGAGAAGAAGTTGATAAGCCAAGAGGACGATGCAAAGAATCTTCAGGTTAGTTAAACAATCAGTTTTATAATCCTTTTACCGTTCTTGTATACTGTAGGGGTGCAAACGATCCTAGACGAGCTCAGTGCTTGTATACTGTACGGGTGGAAACGAGCCGAGCCGAGCTTGAGCTCGACTAGGCTCAAGCTTGTTTAACTTATGAAAACCATAGCTCGGCTTGATTCGAGCTTTGTTTCCAAAGCTCGAGCTCGGCTCTTAGGTAGTTTTTCAAGCTCGAGCTCGGCTCGTAGGTACTTTTTCAAGCTCGAGCTCAGCTCAGGTTCGGTTCGATTATTATATATTAACTAATTTGTTTATATTAATTATAACGGTTATTTTATATATAATTTAGTTATTTTTTTCATAATTATATAAATATTAATATTAATTATTATTTAAATGTATATTTAATATATTAATAAAAAATTATATAAATAGTAGGCTCGTTTAGGTTCGCGAGTCGGCTCGAGCTTGACAAGCGAAGCTTGGGATCGGACTCGTTTACTGAACAAGATTGTTTTTAGGCTTGGGAGCTCGTTTAAGCTCGGCTTGTTCAAGCTTTTTTTTTGAGCTGATCTCGAGTGGCTCGGCTCGTTTGCACCCCTATTTGTATGTTCTGCGTGGAGGTGGAAATTGTTACCCATTTACATAAAAAACGGTCGACTGGGGTTGTCTTTTATCTCCAATGGGTTGAACAAAAAAATGAGCTAAAAGGTGAACGTCTTAAACAAGTTGACAGTTCAAAGTGTGGTATTAATATATACAATCTTCAAAAAAAATTTATCCAAAGATTTGTATGGTTGTAATAATTTTGATTCTTGCAATCCTAACTGACATTATTATTATATATATAACAAAATAACCACTTTTTTTAATTGTTTTTCTTTGTAAAATTTACAATAATGATATTAACACTTTTTAGTGCATCAAGGTTTTTTGTCTTTTAGTGCATAATTTGTATTTACACCCCCTGATTTTTAATAAATGTATCATATGGACTCTTAACTTTGGTAATGACTAGTGACATGTATAGCTCCTCAACTTAATATAGGTTTCTTTTTCAGTTTTAATTATTTACTTTATTATATTTGAGGGTTCATGCTTATTTTTATGTTCGTTTTCGGTTGGTCTACGTGTTGACATAAGTTTTGTTAGGAAACGAGTCAGTTTTAGTTATTTACCCTTGCACTTTATTATATTTGAGGGTGCGTGCTTATTTTTATGTTCGTTTTCGGTTGGTCTACGTGTCGACATAAATTTTGTTAGGAAACGAGTCGGGTCATAAATAATACGGTTTCACTAGGCGGTATAAATTCGAGTTACTTTACGTTTCAGCACCACCGCAATGCGTCAGGTTAAATATTTAAAGTAAATTTTTCTCGATAATGATTCAGGTCAAATCTAATACGTTTTCATGCGTATTTTTATGTCCATTTTCAGTTGGTCTACGTTTTGTCCTAAATTTTGTTCGGAAACGAGTCAGGTCAAATGTTTGACGATATAAATTCGGGTTACTTTATGTTTCGACACCGCCGCAACGCGCGACAGGTCAATTTTTGTCAACCCGACCCGTACTCATAAATGACCCGTTAAAAGCCAATCTAGTTTGACTAGTCAACCTACCTGGCCATCTAACCACTTCTGGTTTTGCCCTTACAATCTTACTCGTATGCTCATTGATCTCTCTTGTAGGATGAGTACGTGAAAGCATATTATGCTGCTATACTTCAGAGGCAAAAAGAACAAGAGGAAGCCACCAAGAGGGAGCAAGATCTGTCAGCCAATAGCATCTTAACAGATGTTGACCCGTCAAGTTCTAGAAAACGACAACGTGATGATGATGGAGAAGATGTTGAATGGGAAGACACTCCCACTGCAGGTAATTTGTGTGTGTGTGTGTGTGTGTATTTGTAGGACCCCCTGATCAAATAGGAAAATAAGAATGGTGCGAAATTTGACTCTTGATCAAAACAAATGGGTGACGAGGATGGAGGCAGTGGCAATTCTGTAAATAGCTGGAAAATTTGGGCAAAAAAGGAAAAGTCTTAATTGTTGACATTTTATCTAGCTTCACCCTATGCAGTTAATGCAGTAAAATATCGGATATGGGTCGATATTTGAGATATAGGTTATCTGAGTGAGATATTGGTAATTTTAATATCATGCAGAATCTATATATATAGCAATTTAACACTAACAATTAGTGATATATTGGTTATATCGGTCAAATATCGGTTTATATTGCCGATATCGGTACCAATATTTGACACCGATATTTTACATGGGACCGATAACCGATATATCACCGATGTTAACTGCATAGGCTTCACCATTTTTAAGACGCACGCAACTTCTACATACTTAATTACAATTTTTAAAAATATACCATGAAAATCGAGCATTCTATTCTACTTAATTTGAATACAGTATGACTATACTTAAAACGCCCTACTTGCGGTGTGCTCATATAATGTATATATGTGTGGGCCCTCAGGGGGCAAAAGTGAAATTACACAACATTATTTTACTAATTTCATGAAAATAACATTAAAAGTGGCGGACGAAAAATCATGTATCATGTGGTGGCGTTGATAGCCGAAAGACTAGGGGGTACATGCACTAATCGGCCTTTGTCCCGATTGCTGAGTGTTATGTGCCTCATGTCCAAGGCTTGATACAAAACTACTATCGAGCCGGGGGTCTCATTGGAAGCAGCCTCTTTATTTCTACGGGGTAGAGGTAAGGCTGTCTACATCTTACCCTCCTCAGACCCTCCCTTAGCTTTGCTATTGGTGGGATTTACTGAGTATGATGATGATGATGATGATGGTATGACTATACTTAAAAAAATAATCTTTTTGAGTCGTTTGGTGTGATGCCTGTAAAAGTTGTGTGATTATGTATATAAGGTTACGTTGTTATCTGCATAAGTTAGGTAAAAGTTATGTTCGCAAAAACAATCCTAACACAGTAGCAATATATATAGTTTTTTGAATAAAATGATCTAGAAGGTTGTATGGATTGAAAAATAGTCTTCAACTATTTTCACTTTTTGGATTCATTCGGTTCATTCCCTGTTTAGCTCTATGTTGTCAAAGACGCAAGGCGCAGGCGAGGCGCATCGGCCTCGCCCGGAGCCTAGGCGCAAGGCGCAAAAAAAGCGTGGGCTTTTTTAAGAAAAGCGCACATAGATAAAAAAAATATAAAAAATATGTTATGCTTTGAAAATAAATAAGATTCCACATATATAATGAGTTTCTGAGCTGGAGTTTGGTTGAACTCATGCGTGCCCGCACCTGCGGACACGAATGCAGCTCCGAGCGTGAGGCAGTTTTTATTCGTACTCAGTTCAGTTTCGTTTTTTTTTTCTGCTGCGCTGCGCCTCAGTCAGTTTTTGTGCGCCTTTTTTGCGCCTCAGGTCGTTTTTTTCAAAAAAAAAACCCATTTTTGCGCCTAGGCACCAGGCGCTATTGGTGCGCCTCGCTGCGCCCGGGCGCCTAGTCGCGCGCTTTTTGCGCATTTGACAACATAGGTTTAGCTGAATTATATAATCTGACCTGTTTGACCATCTGCAGGCGAGACTTTCAAGGTGGACTTGAATGTTGAAGCAGCCGAGCTGTCAGGTGATGAAGAGGATGATGATGACGGTATTGATTGGGAAGAAGGCTGATCTTGTGGTCGTTATATACCTCAAGTCGTTTCTAAAAACGTTTGGATTTACAAATTCAGTTTGTGTTAGCGTTTGATTATCTCCGATTTAAATTGGGATATTGAACTCTGCTAATCGATTTTTGCCGCTACTTCTTGGACCCCCCAAAGGGGTGCGAGCGACCCAGTTGACCTCACTTTTGCCCAAAGCTGGAGAACTATATTAGTTTTGAATGAGCGTGCACTCTACCCCTTTTTAACTCATATCGATATTAAGTAAATCCCAATTATCTAAATGAATTGATGACACTAAAATCACCAACACATTACAAAACTTTACTATATATGATCGTTATATCTACTTTGCAAAAACAAGCGATGGGCTCATAGTTTGTTATTGGTGTCATTTTAGTCCATGTCGTTTGACCATTTTGATAATTTAGTCCAAAGGTTTGAAACGTTGTCATTTTAGTCCAAACAGTTTCAAACATTGCCATTTTAGTCCACTGGGTTTACTTCATCCATTTTTTTGTTAACGAGAAGGGCAATTCAATCATTTATATGACTGAATCGCCCTTCTAATTAACAGAATTACATATAAAAAGACCAAATTGCCCTTTTCATTAACAAAAAATAGATGAAGATAACCTAGTGGACTAAAATGGCATCGTTTAAAACTATTTGGACTAAAATGATAACGTTTCAAACCTTTAACTAAACTCCCAAAATAACCTGAACCACAAGGACTAAAATGACGTTTAAATCTTTTGGAGATGTATATATGAGTTTGTCATTCGAAGCTGGATACGTGTATTATTTACACAAAATATGAGTATTAAATATACTATATAACATATAAAAATTATTTCTTTGATATTATTGTGAGGTGATACCAGACCCTTGTATTGGTCCTCCTGTGGGAACGGATCAAGCTGTAACCCCCCAAAGCTTTTTATATATCAAGTGATTGATGATTAGTTTGAAGTTTTATACGATGTCTCCATTTGTTAATTGGATGTAACAAAATTTTCGATATTAAATTCCAACAGATAATTATCTCACACTTAGTTCTCATAATAATAATAATAAAAAAGATTAGTCTGTCATGTATCTTTACCCTATGATTGATTTTATTTTGTTAAATTAGCCCACCAATGTACGAAATATGATTTTTGCAAATTGCTAGAGCACAAAACAAACACAAATTACAACTCAAACTTACACCAATCATTCCATTCCATTCCATTCTATATTATTACAAGGAGCTCGTTTTTTAATCCAAAAATATCCCAAAGCCTTTATATTTCCCTTTATTATTTTACTTGTGGTCGTCGTCTTATTCCGAAAAACAGTCATTTCAACTACTCCATCGAATGCTTAAACTCAAGTCTTTTTACGGTCATTTCAAAATTTCAACTACTCTATCGAATGCTTAAAACTAAAGATGCTTCTTCATTTGAATATTCAAATCATGTCTTTACCTCTTGAAGTGTTATCATATCATATTTACTCTTTTAAAATACTAAAAAAGTTCACATATTTATCTATTTCATAATAAAAACAAGTTAATATCATTTATTTATAACCGACTACAACATCAATACCCAAAGTACATACCCCTCTTAAATAGCTTATCACTTTTTAACCTTGAGAACCCGTTACTAGAAAATTCACGTGACCATCAATACCCAGAGAAGATAAGATAAAATGTACCTTGTGCTGACCATGTGGTCTTCAAGGGGGCTAAAAGCATGAAACAAGTGGAATCGGAATCAGACATATGCAAGGAGGACTCAAGCGTTTACCACTACGTCACCCTTTGACTACAATTTTATCATTTTACTACACGTATATTTTAGCATTATGGTATGGTAGAGGTAAAGCTGTCTACATCTTACCCTCCTCAGACCTTACTTTAGCTTTGCTATTGGTGGGATTTACTGAGTATGATGATGATGATATTTTAGCATTATGGTATGGTGTTGGAAAATGTAGAGAAACAGAAGCTCACATAATCTGGTGGTACTATAGAATTTAAGATCCAAACAAGCCATGGACAATAATAGTATAGACCTGTAATTACAGCTTGGATATCTTTTTATTGGTCTAGAGTTTTATTGATAATTCTCTGTTCATAGTATTGCTTTATATATTTATTTTCTAAACTAAAGATTCACATGCAATTTAAATAGTTATTGATAGTAAAGCAGTTGCATCACAAATAAGAGAAATTACATCCCAAATAAGAATATATATAGAGGCCGTTAACGTATAATTGGGCTTAACGTCCATTGCGTACACGAGGCATTATCAACATGCGATTTTGAAACATGATGCGATTTGGGTTTTACTGAACAACATGCGATTTCACCTATCAAACATGCGACTTTGGTATCATTATCAACATGCGACTATGCTATTTAAGTTATTTAGTTTACTACATGCGATTTCACAGACATAGTGTACATGCGAATTTCTTTTTTTTTCAAAAGATAACGTGCGATTTGCCATAGCATAAGCAGCGTACATTAAGGCATATTGTACGATATACTTTCTCTCTCTCTCTCTCTCTCTATATATATATATATATCACCATAATTTGAGAGTTCAATTAACACACCATATATAACATAAAAATAAATTACAAACGCAAACAAAAACGACACGTTTCCGAAGCTAACCTCAATATATATAGGTCCGGTAGACGTATGATTCACAGGGTTGATAGCTGAAAAATATCGATGACCGGGTAAAAAAAAAAACTTAAATAAAAAAAACTACAGAGTTGAAGCTGACTCTATTTTTTCTAGCACTTCCAGTTTGGTTTTTCTTTTCCAACCTTTCATGGTGGCCACAAGGTTGATTAGCCCCATAATTTGGCTTTTTGTGTACTCCTGAGATGTAAATAAGTAGTTACGTGATTCGAATTCCATTCACACGAGGGACGTTCAAAAGAGAACCAATTTTAAGTAGAGAACCCTGAGAACCACATAAACACCTGTACCAATTGTTTAAATATAATACAATACAACACTCATGTAACCAACCACATGTTTGCCAATCCTTTTCTCTCCCACTACATAGAAGCAGTACGTACGTACATGTGCTTATTGCGGTTCTCGTTGTTCTTCACTTAATATTGGTTATACATTGAACTCGCCACATAATTTAAGTTGTTTTTCTTGGTAGCGTTATAGTAGCGAGTGCAGTATGTAAAAGCAAAAGCAAAAGCGGAAAAAAAGTATCTTACGGGATGAGCACGAGCCCAATGAACGTATTCGGTTTCTGGAAGATAAAACGCCTGTTAAATGAATAACAAATTGTTCCCAAATAAAAATAGGATAAACTTTGGATAAGAGATTGTAGACTGTAAATTAATTTAGTCTATGGTTAGTTACCTTGATGAACGTTTCAACTCGTAGTAACTTCGGCTTTACATTAATGGTCAGAAAATGCTGCAGGCCAGTTATCAAAACCTGAATCAACAATTCAACATAAAAAAAAACCTCATCATTTTCAACAGACCCAGGAACAGAAATATATAAACAAAATCAGCAAGCATAGTTAGAGGTGACAGTTTTGATCCGTAAATTGGGTATGAGTCTTAGCGATAATATTTCAGCCGATATACTCGGCTGAATATATTATCATACTCGGCTGAATATATTATCGCTAAGAATGAGTTGATGCGGGAAATATATCTCTAACAAATAGGTACATTCAAATTTTTAGCAAAAAAGAGTAAAGAGCCAAATGGGTCGAAAGTCTACCAAACACACTAGGTAGTTATATTTGTAACTAGCATTTTGACCCGCCGCGAGTTGCGGCGGCGTCGAAACTTAAAGCAACTCGAACTTATACCGTTAAATATTTGACCTGACTTGTTTTCGAACAAAATTTACGTCGAAACTTAGACCAACTGAAAACGCACATGAAAATAAGCACGGAAACGTATTATATTTGACCTGACTCATCAGGGGCAGACCTAAAGAAGGTCCAGGCGTAGCACGGGCTACGGCTCAACTTTTTTCCAGTAGTGTAAAGTTTTATTTTTTTTCGATTTTTATACTAAGGACAACTCTAAACAACTACGAGAACACCCCTCAAAAAAAAATTTACAAACCAACAATAAGCCCAGTTGGTGTTGATACAAACCCAAATAACTAAATAATAGCACATTAGATTAGCCCAAATAACTAAATTCTTTTTCGAAATTGAAGCTTGTCAAGACGGATTTACGCAATCGAATCGGCCCGGAATTTTTGAACAATGCTACGGTTTGTGCGGTCGAAAAGAATTTTTTACTTTATTTATTTATTGTTGTTTTTTTTAATATTGTATGATTGCACGGTAAATTTTTTTTTTTGGGATACCCCTGAGTTAATGTTCTAGTTCCGCCAGACTCGTTACCGAGAAAATTTACATCGAAATGTAAACCAACTTGGATTTACGAAGCGTACTTTAAACTAAGCACGTAAGAAAATGGTGTTTTTTACGTTAAAGAATGGTACCACGCAGCGCGGAGTTGAAACGTAAAGTAACTCGAACTTATACCGTCTACCCGACTCGTTTCCGAAAAAAACATAGACCAACCAAAAAAGTACATAAAAACAAGCATAAATGCGTTTTATATTTGACCCACGCACAAAGAAATAAGCATGTAAAACTCCGGGGGGGGGGGGGGGTCAAAATGACACTTTACAAAGTTTTTAGAAAGCTGAGAGGGTGTAAGTGGCAATGCTAAAGTTGAAGGGTTGAAAACACAAAAAGAGAAAAAAAACATTGGATGGCATTGTTGTAAATATGGAAAAAAAAAGTAGAGGTTGTGTCTTAGGTAATATTCCTAAGACACCCTCTTTTGTTATATTAATAATTAGATGTATGCACGTAACATGTAATGTAGTTAATTAGTTATAAAGAATGTTGTGAAAAATTGACAAAATTGTTTCGGGTCCAGCCCAACCGACTGGTAAAATCTACCCACCTGGAGTGCTGGACCCAAACTCACTTTGACCCGTTACCAACCCACCCATGTTCCATCTCTAAGCATAATCAATGCTTGGTTTTAAAAAGCGCGCCGGCGCTCCCTAGGTGCGCCTAGGCGCAAGGCGCAACAAGGCGCAGGGCTTGGGGCTTTTTTGCTTCTCGCCTTGTGTAATTACAGGAAGCAACCAAAAAGCGCATTTTTTGACGTTTTTTTGTGGGCTTTTTGGCCTGAGGCGCGCGCCTCATGTAACTTAGGCGTTTTACTGCATAAAAATGTTGTACCTTGGGTTTTTTGACTTGTACATGTAATTAAAATGGTATAAAAGCCTTACTTATAGCTATATTTTGGTTAAAGGAAGCTAAAAACCTATGGGATATATAAAAAAAATTATATAAACATCTTGGGCCTCGGGTACGAAAAGCCCACTGCTTTTGCGCTTCGCGCCTCAATTTTAGACCTCATCGCTTTTGTGCGCCTCTCGCTTTTTAAAACCAAGAATCAATTTGCGGTTTAAATTTAGGGGAAACCTGAAAATCCAATGACATTAGAGCTCGACCCTCATCAGTACACCTCTTCACTCGTGATAAGCCGTCGACAATGGTTTCAGAAAGATTTTCAAGTCCATACCCTATTAATGTATCTTGCACCTGGGGTTGCAGAAATAGTTTCTAACCAAGTTAATTTAATAGATGCAAAAATAAGAAATGGGAAACAATATATAACTGAGAAAACATGATCCTGGACTTTATGTTGGCCCAGTTTAAGACTTCGGGCCCAAGCCGGTGGCCCAACCCGAACATCCAAGCTGCGTGGCCGTAGCGACCCTATGGGGTGTTTTTAGGGTTAGTGGTTTTCTTGTTAGCCAAGTTGGGTTAACACTATAAATATACGTTACCGAGTTAGGGTTTCGTATGAGAGTATTTCGGCCTGTAAACGAACCGAACGTTCATGAACTGTTGGTGAACTTGTTCGGAGGGAAGTTCGTTTATTTAATAAATGAACGAGCATGAACACACGTTTTGTTCGTTGATTCCTTCATTTATGTTCGTTTATGTACGTTTGTTTATGTTTGTTTCAATTTAAATACATAAGTAGTTATATTTAAATACATATTAAACATAAAGGAAACTTTCTACTAATTATATAAATATAATAATGTATATATGTGTGGGCGCTCGGGGGGCAAAAGTGAAAGTGCACTAATTTTAAGGTTATTTTACTAATTTCGTGAAAATAACGTTAAAAGAGGGGGATGGTTAATCATGCATCATGTGGTGGCGTTGATAGCCGAAAGACAGAGGGGTACATGCACTAATCGGTAGTTGTCTCAATTGTTGAGTGTTATGTGCCTTATGTCCAAGACTTGATGCAAAACTACTATCGAGTCGGGGGTCTCACTGGAAGCAGCCTCTCTATTCCTACGGGGTAGAGGTAAGGCTGTCTACATCTTACCCTCCTCAGACCCTACCTTAGCTTTGCTATTGGTGGGATTTACTGAGTATGATGATGATGATGATGATATAAATATAATAATTGGTAATTGCGCTTTCTAGTAATAACAACGGGTTTTCCAATGCAATTTATCGTAACTAATCACTAATTTATACAAAAATTACTTTATGATCATTTATTTTTAGTCAATCATGTTTATTTATGTTTGTTCAATTATGTTCATTTGTGTTGTTTATTGTTTGTTAAACTATGTTCGTTTAAGTTTGTTTGTTTATGTTCTGAACTGTTCGTTTAGGTTTTAAATAAAAATAAACGAACACGAATACGACCATTTTCTTAATAAACGAACATGAACAAAAAAATGTGTTTGATTATATGTTTGTGTTCGTTTGGTTCATTTACACGCCTAAGAGTATTGTAATTGAGGTTTTTTTATTTATATTTTCCTTGATTATAATAAAGTGAGTTTTACTATAGATAATGTGTTTGTTCGTTATTGATTCTTGGACTTGACTTTACCTCCTGTCGAATGCCTCCATGAGCGAGCCTCGTCTTGTAATGCTTAAATTCTCCCAATAACAGATCAACATACCTATTAACCATGGAGAAGATGCCCAAAGAAGGGTTGTTAAAAAAATTTACAAACATCTTTAGCAAAGTAGTATAAATAGAGAATAACATTTGATATTCTTATTGATGTAGATGCAAATCATAATCACCCGTTATGTTCCATTCCTAGCTCTTTAACTTCCCATTTAGCATTCGCAATTCGATCAGCATACCTGCAATTTTCACCCATATATTTACAAAAGGGTCAAACAGGGTCATGTTTATCTCCATTGGGTCAATTGTGCAACTTAAAAAAGAAAATTATGAGTAAAATGCCATTTTCGTCCCTGAGGTTTGGCCAATGTTGCGAGTTACGACTTTCATCCAGAGGTTTGTTTTTCCGTATCTGGATCAAAAAGGTTTGAAATCTTGCAATTTTCATCTGGCTCGTTAACTCTATCAATTTTTCTCTGTTATGTCAGGGGTATTTCCGTCTTTTATATTAACTTAAAGGGCAATTCGGTCTTTTTCACTTTCTGTAAAAAAACCGAATACCCCTTAAAAAGACCGAACAGCGCTTTAAGTTAACAAAGAGACAGAAATACCCCTGACTTAACGGAGAAAAATGGATGGAGTTAACGAGCCAGACGAAAATGGCATTTTACTCTAAAAAAAGTTTACA
This sequence comes from Helianthus annuus, assembly GCF_002127325.2. Lineage (NCBI taxonomy): Eukaryota > Viridiplantae > Streptophyta > Magnoliopsida > Asterales > Asteraceae > Helianthus > Helianthus annuus. Next base: position 165,797,626 of record NC_035434.2, on the reverse strand, counting down.
AGTAACAGGTAAAATGGGTCAAAAAGTCACCTGAAGTGTATTTTCATGCTAAATCATCTTTCTCAAAAAGTTCTATTGTTTTTGGGAATATATAATGTTTGTAATCATAATCGACATGTAAATTATTTACAGAAAGTTAAAATGTTGGACAAGAAGTGTTTTGGGTCAACCAAAAACTAACCACCCGGCACGTTTTGACCCACTACCCAACCTGCCCATTTTCCCATTTTTAACATTATAAGAAACAAATGGAATATTAGCAGTCATGGTTTGATAGACAGTGATGTATTACTGGATAAATTATAGGAAATCAAATAATTAGATTGATTACGTTTTGACGTTTTCTTTATTATTTATTTGTTTCCTTTTTCTGTAATGTCCTATATATAGGACTTTATGTTTTTTATTTTAATTTAATCAATAACAATTCAAATTCTGTGATTTATCTTGGTTCTATGAAACCAAAAAACGTCAAGATGTTTGAGTGACACAAAAGTTCACGACAGCCAATGAATAACGTTCTACAACATAAAAAAGGAGTCTTGATGCTCCCACATATTACAAATATTTTTCTGAGTAAAGTACGAGGATGGTCCCTGTGGTTTACCAAAATTTTAGATTTAGTCCCTAACTTTCCAAAAGTACATGGATGCTCCCTGTGGTTTGCACTTCGTAATGCAGTTAGACCCCAGCTAACAAATCTAAAGGCACATGTAGAAACATGGACCATCCATGTACTTCTGGAAAAGGCTGGGGACTAAATGCGTTACAAAGTGCAAACCACAGGGACCATATGTGTACTTTTGGAAAGCTAGGGACCAAATCCAAAATTTTGGTAAACCACATGGACTATCCGTGTACATTACTCGTATCTTTCTGGAGAAACCAAATGATAGAATATTGCTGTTAATCTCATAAAAAATAAAATGCATCCAACTAGTGCACATGTTGTATCTTACCCGCTAATGTGAAGAAGTAATCTTGCAGTTGTTCTATGAATTTGTTCTACAAGATCTGGGACTGAGCCAACCTGATAAAAATTGAACGTTTAAAAAAAGAGTTAATTACTGTTTTCGTCCCTGTGGTTTGTCAAAAATCACTATTTCAGTCCATTAGTTTAAAAATTGCGATTTCAGTCCCTGTGGTTTCACTTTCGTAACCATTTCAGTCCAGCTCGTAACCATTTCAGTCCCTGTACTTAACAGAATAATGGATTGAAATGGTTGCGAAAGTGAAACCACGGGGACTGAAATGGTTACGAAAGTGAAACCACAGGGATTGAAATCGCAATTTTTAAACTAATGGACTGAAATAGTGATTTTTGACAAACCACAGGGACGAAAACAATAATTAACTCTTAAAAATTTTTAGTTTGTGTTTAATTAAATAGCTGAAGTATACCAAATGCGCATAGAAGTCGTCAACAATTGCTGCATTGTTCTGCAGAAGAACTGAATGAAGATGTGCCTTGGAATTTTGCAATAATCGTGCAACAAGAGATAATGTGTCAGCTCCTGTACATCTTTCCTGCATCATAACCATATAAAATATTACGTGCCATTATATTTATCTATTAACACTCACCTTTCTAACTAAATGCAAGGCTTCAGTTCAATATAGGGGTGAGCAAAAAACCGATTTAACCAAATCGCACAAAAAACCGAAAAAAAAAAACGAACCGAACTGAATAACCTAAAAAGTCATTTTTAATGTTTGTTACATATTGATTTAGGAATTATTAGTTTTATTCTTGAATGTTAAGTATTTATAATAAAAACATTAACATGTTTATTTATCTTTGAAATGATTTATCCATTGCCTACAAGAAATAACAAAATCTAACATAAAAATTAAATGATTTTCAAAGTATTATAAAAGAAAATGTCTTAATAAAAACTTTAGAGAAACATAAAAATAGATTAGAAGTTAGATTTATGTGAACGATATTAATTAAAAAGGTTAAACATACTGACTTAAATTTAAACATCTAAGAAAAATTACTATATCTTGGATTATACTTTTTATTTATGAGCCTCACGTAATTTTGTTCCAAAAACCAAACCGAATCGTTGCTAAAACCGAAAACGAACATTTCGGTTACGATTTCGGTTTTACCACAAAAACGAACCGAACCGTGCACACCCCTAGTTCAACATTAAAGAAAAATAAGCTGATGTCAGCAAATGAAAATGGCATGCAGCAATATACCTTGAGGCCGAAAGAGGTGCTGCTCACATGACTAAGATTTGAACTGGGTATACCGTTTAGCCTGTTGTCAGTATGAGATAACGGCATATTCAAGGGTGTAGATAAAGATGAAGAAAATGGAGATGAGGATTTGACCCATTGACCGCAATCCCGCCGTATTCTGGTTAAAGCTGTTTTCAGTTGATCTGAGCACCACAAAGTAAATAAATCTTCAATCATAAGTAAACAAAGAGAAAATAAGCATAGAGAAACTAGAGAACTCACAACCAAGAGCATCGTTCAATCCTTTACCGCCAGGGTTGGTGTTCTGCTGACCAAAGCTTTCAAAAACAAAATGAAAAAATATCCCGAAAAATTGGGATATACCCTGTAAGAAGTGATTGGCTTAGAAAAAAGTTGTGTGACGGCAAAATATACTTGTATGGGAATAATGAAAACATATTACTATGTCACGTACCTTGACAAACTCAATGTTAATTATGTCCAATCTTTGCATTAGTCTTGCATATTTATCCATCAACCTATTGCACATAAATCACAACATTTAGTAAAGGGAACTCGTAACACTTGGTAATATTAAAGGTGGCAATTTCAACCCAATTACTTATGAATTGGTCGTTGTGGGTTGTGTTTTAATCTTGAACGGATCAATTTAAAAAGCTCATCCGAAAGGGAAACGGGTCAAAAGGTTGAGAGTCACCCAAAGTCTCTTTTCAATGCATACAACCTCCTAAACCGTTTTGATTAGAGTTGGATTATTATTGTAACAATTACGCCTTTGTAATCATATTCAAAAAATGGACAAAAAGTGTTTGCAAATCAACCCAACCCGACCTGGCCCTTTTCAGCCCATAAAAAAGTGACCCATATCAACCCAAACCCGTATTGATCTCTTACCAAATTCTACTATATCAAAGAGTCTGGCGGTATAGGGTGTTCAAAAAGCTTGAGGCTCGCTTGAAAAAAGCTCGTCAGCTCGTTTTGTAATCGAGCCAGGGTGCTCGGCTCATGGCTCGACTCATGCCTCTACTCAATGGCTCGTATGTATGCGTGTGTGTGAATATATGTATATTTTTTTAAGAAATATGTGTTATATTTTTTTATTTTATTTTTTTGCTACCAATATTTGTAAAAAAAATTATGAGCTGGATCCTTTTGGCTCGAAGTATTTACGAGCCGAGCTTGAGCTTGAGCTTGACTTTTCAGCTCAAAAAAACAATCAAGCCGAGCCGAGCTAGATCATTTAAGTTTGAGCTCGAGCCTAGCCTGGCTCGGCTCAATTACAGCCCTATGGGGGTATAATTAACCTAAGGGCACAGATTGAAGATCCTGTGTGTGCTTCCATCTCTTCAATACTCCATGATGAAGAGTGATTTCTTGAATGGTTGGGCTTAGATATCCGGCTCGGTAATTGGCTATCCTCATCAATAAAATCTGCAAGAAGATCTTCATCTTCATCTTCAGGATCAACACGACCGTTACTATTAAGTGATGACTTGTTTTTGTAACATGCTTCATTGTAACTTTCATTGGTTTCTTCATATGTAGAAGGATCATCATATTCCTTTGAAGCAATTTTCGGACAAAATGGATTTCCACTATTAATCCAATCGGAAAATCCAGTCTGTTTGGGGCTAATTTTCATCAGATCTGATTTCTGAGACTGCAACTCTCTTGAAGCGGATTGGATAACCAATGCAACCCCGTCACCAACAAGACCGGAAAAACTAACTACCTGGATTGTCTCGGGTGGAATTGTAAACCAACTCTCTTTTTCCAAAACCAGTTTTAGTGCCTGAAATACAATATTCACATGTTTGAGGAAAATTGATATGCACTGTTCGAGAGTATAGGTGGCAAGATGCCCAAGTTGTGCAGCTAGGTTTTAAAATGCGCGCATCAGGAGCGCATAATGCGCAATGCGCTGCGATTACATGATGCGTGGATGATGCGCTCTAAATTGCATAATGCGCTCCTGATGCACGCATTTTTTTTGAAATTGACCACTATGGACTGCTGAAGTTGTTAAGTGAGTTCCTACATAGATTACTTGTACCTTTTGCATAGACTACTTGTACACATAAGAGTTTAAGGCATATTTGGGTTATATTGAACTTTTTTGATCGTACTAGAGCTATTTTTTGTATTTATTTATTTAATCTCTAAAATTTTAGTGTTTAAAGTTAACAAGTTAAAATATTATCTAGAAACAATTTTTTAAATGACAAATGCCTCACATACGTAATGCGCGCGCATCACGCATTGCACACCGGCTTTTGGGATCAAAACGCATTGGAGCGCATCATGCAATTTAAAACCAAGTTGTGCGCTTTGGGTAAACCGTCAAAACGGAACAGTTTTGATATGTGTTGAAACTGACTGGGCCGGGCTGGGTCGGGTTGGGCCGCAAATATTTCTTTTATTCGTCTTTTAAATTCATGTAGACGTAACTAACGTGTTAACTATGATTACCAAAACAATATCGTTACAATAATAATATAAATCTTTTTATAAAACCGGTAAGAAGGTTGTATGTACTAATAATGGATTTTGGGCAACTTTCTACCCGTTTAAACCGTTCAGCTCATTTGACCTGTTCTCCTATTTTAGCTTAAAATAATTTGACCCATTTAAGAGAAACGCAACCCAATTCTACCCATTTATAAGTAAAGGGGCCGAACACTCGAACTTACCACCTTATAGAGAGAGACCAAGAATATATATGATAACTTACATATATATTTTGGCGGTGAAAGGAAGCATAGTAATTTTCACAAATAGCTTTCACTTTGAGCCTAAACTCGGCAGCTTCAGCCCCACAGAAAGCTTCACCAGCCAAGATGAAAACATTGAGATCTTCATAAATTTTTAAAAACTGATGAATGCTAGTAGAACCAACAGCATCAGACGAAAGCAATACAGAAAGACGGCTTGTTGCAAGTTGCCAAAGATTCCTACGACCCCTCTGTAATGTTTGTGAAACAAACGTTGTTGCGTCACTTCTAAGCTGAAACCAAGAGGACCCACTGCTTGAAGCCGCACTCCCATCATCTCTCGGTTCTGAACCCGAAGGATCAGAAAATGAGGTGGCATGTGTTGTAGGTTCTTGTGCTGAAGCTGAATTGGGCCCTTGGCCCACCGGCTCAGGCAGAGAACCATTTTGTGATGATGAGTCAGCATGTTGGACATGCTTAGAGGAAACATTGCCTTCAGATTCGTCATGCACAGCAGGTGAAAAATGGCACAAAGAAACCTGTGACAGAAATAAAAGAGACATTTCATCGATAGCTACCTTTTTTTTGGGTAAAGGGATTACCCCAGGTAAATTTTATAAATGAAAAAATAAGAACAAGGGCATGCCCAAATCAGACACGCCAACTAGGCTTGACATACCAACGCCTAGGACACAAGAAACACAATCCAACAACAAAGCCCAACAAAACAACTAGCACATTACGTTCAATCCTTGTTTAAGTACACAACTCAACTAGCAACTAACACCCTAGACTATGAAACATTTACAATATAGCCCCTCTAGTATTTGATACCTAACATTGTAATCTCTATGGGAAACTATTACAGCAGATAGATGGGCGGGCTAGCCTGATTTGGGTTAAAACGGCATTTTTAGTGAGGGTTAAAAAGGGTCGCGTTGTGTTGATTTGCTAACACCTTCTTGTCCAATTTTTATGATAAAAACATAAAGACGTTTATACAACAATAGTCTAAATCTTTTCATGGAACAATTTAGGAGGTTTTATGCATTAAAATAGACTTTAGGCTTTCCGCTTTCAACATGTTTGACTTATTCCCCTTCCTAGCTAAATTTGTTTATTTGACCCGTCTAAAATAAAGCACAACCCAAATCGTCTCATTCATAAATAAACAGTTGAAATCGCAGCCTCTGATCTCTAGTAAACAGCCTATTTTAATCACTTACAACCACCACACTAATGCATCTAAGAGGGTTGGGCCTTGAAGTGGTACCGAATCGGTACCAGTACCAGTCCCGAAAAACAGCAACAAGAAAAACAATAATAATGGGTACTGGTACCGAAAATAATCGGTATGGTAGAGTATGGTACCGGTATTCGAAAGTAAATCAACTAAAATACTGGTATTGTACCAAACCGGTACCGGTACTGGTCCCGAAAAACCAAAAAAATGGGTACCGGTACCAAAAATGATCAGTATGGTATCGTTACCCGGTATCAACTTCCAAGAAAGTGATAAGCCTATGAATAATACCTTATGATCTGAATTGAAACTCATGATTGCATGATACAAGCACATCGAGTTGAAGAGGACAGATAGTGTTGCCAACAAACACTCTCTAAACTTGGGTTCAGGTACGCGTGTGCATAGATCACTATATGTAAGCCTAATATGCAAACACGAAGATTATAGCTTAATAACAAATTTGTAATACAAAGGAAGCTTTAGGCATACCAAAGAACTGGTTACAAATGCATAGTAATGCTACCTAGTGTTTTGAACTTCATCAGTTTCTAGATCCTGCAACATTCATCATTGCCGTGTTAGCTAATAGAAATAAGATGGTTATAGCTATTAAGGGAGTTTGAATGTGCATTCTGAAACTCATAATGTGATATTGAATAATTTAAAATCAGATACTTTATTACGCATTTAGTAATAATACATGTACCTGTAGCACAATATTCTTGAGCACCGAATGGGTTTCTGATATAACTTCTTGCATAAAGAAGCTTTGTATCTTTTCGGCAAGACCAGAAACATCACCAATTAATGCATAAGCATCAACCACCTGTAAGCATCACAACATGTGCCAAAAAACATACAAATTGAAAGTACATTCAGTACCAAGAAAGTGATGTTTGTAATTTGTACAATCTAAATTTAAACTACGAAGGACGTATTATTTGCGATCCATGAGTATACTAGTACATACCAATATAAAATGACTAGCACAAAACCAAACACTTCAAATTGGTAGCACTTGCAGGACACAGTATGAATTATTAAATATAATCTCATGAAACTCCATGTAGAAAAAAGAAGGCAGTACACGATATATGATTATATAAGGAAATTCAGTTATCATTTGGACTCCAGAAAAAAGAAAAGGAAACGTAAACCGATAAATTAATGTCTCACGGTTAAGAAGCTTGTTTCTTTGAAGTCTCTGCACACTCCCAGTAAAAGTGAATCCAATTTCTGTAGAGCCTTTCCCAGCCAGATCTGCATAGACAATATTCATATTTTCTTTGTTTTAAACTAGTACTGAACAAAGGGCTGTCCATTTTTATCCGAAACCTAACCCGAATTCAAAGCCACCCGAACCCGAATTAGAGAATACCCGAAAACCCTGAACCCGATCAACCCGAACCTTCTATGGGTCGGTTATTGGGTCACTTTTTCCCAGCAAAAACCCGAACAACCCGACCCGACACACGAAAAAAACCTGAACATTTATTGTCTTTCTAATAGATGTGTTTTGGTTTGGAGTCTCTAGTGTTTGGAACATTAAGTTTTTAGACTTTTGAACATTATGATATTATATTACCAGATGATTTTTGATGATATTGTTTAGCAATATGAATTTTGATGATTTGTTTTAGTAGCAATATGAATTTTGATGATATTTTGTAAAATATACATTTATTTTCATTTTATATCTAAACCTGAAAACTGAACAACCCGACCCGCACTAACACGGACCTGAATAACCCGAACCCGGTCAACCAGAACTTTAAATGGGTCGGTTATCGGGTCACTTTTTCCCAGCCAAAAACCCAACAACCCAAAAAAAAACCCCGAAGAACACCCCTACTGAACATCAACAAGTGTACTGCTGTGATATCAATATAAAACCACAAAGCATGCAGGTTTTCACTTTCACACCTCTTAAAACTAAGAGCTCGAAGCCAGGCAGTCAAACAATATGTTGATCATGCCCATGTAATCTAGGCCGTCCAAAACTATTTTCAACTTGATCTAATAATATTTGGTAAGTGAGGGAGATTATCGTCGATTTGAACCAATTATATAAGGAAGTGAAAAGGGGGGTGATTATCTGCTGTATAGCACAGATATCCCTCTAGTAGATTGATTAGCTTACCTCTTAATTGTTAAACTTCATGAAAGTGGTTGAATAATGGTTATGCATCGCAAATAAACACAACTCAACATATTATTCTAAAGAGTAAAATGCCATTTTCGTCCCTGAGGTTGGCCAGTTTTGCAACTTTCGTCCAAAGGTTTGTTTTTCCGCATCTGGATCCAAAAGGTTTGAAATCTTGCCATTTTCATTTGGCTCGTTAACTCCATCCTTTTTCTCCGTTAAGTCAGGGTACTTCTTTGTTTTTGTTAACTTATAGGGCGATGGTCTTTTTCACTTTATGTAAAAAGACCGAATACCCCAGAAAAAAAACCCCGAATTGCCCGTAAAGTTAACAAAAAAGACGGAAAAGAAAAATGGGTAGAGTTAATGAGCTGGATGAAAATGGCAAGATTTCAAACCTTTTGAATCCAGATGCGAAAAAACAAACCCTTGGATGAATGTCGCAAAAGTGGCCAAACCTCAGGGACGAAAATGGCAGTTTACTCTATTGTAAACCTTCTACTTTTCTTTCTTGGAGTAAAAGTTGAATGTAGGTTGACTTGCAGTATTTATTCGCCTCTTGTCATTAAATAGTGTAATTCAAATATGTTTATGTTAGTTGTGTTTGCAAAAAGGCAACCCTTTTTCCTGTAAACCATGTGGAAGCTACTACTCTTAAAATATCTGGTCATTTTTGTAAATCTGACATTTTATAGGTTTTGCCACCTTTATATGTAAATATGGCATGCAAGTGCAAAATGGCCATCTTCAGTTCTTCACTATAGGATCCCTTTACAAGTCGACATTTTTTTTCTGAAAAAATGATCATAAGTAATGTTCAATTGATTAAAATTCTTACCTCCACACCACGACTCATCTCTTGTATGACCAAAAGCCCTGAGAAACCATCTAGGAGTTGAAGATACTCAGGCAAGACCTGGAATGCCTGTACAGTGACCCAGTTTTGCATAGAAATATGAATAAAAAAATATTTGACACAAAGGAAAATAATTAATAAATTGGGAAAAAATATAGAAATCAGTTTAAGACCTTAAAAAAGTTCCCTTCAGTGACATGGGTTTCAAGTGCTACTTGCATGTCTTGTGCACGACGAAGCTCTGTTAATACTGGGAGTATGTCCTGCATTTTTTAGGATGTGGTTATACAGTTAGTCATCTTAAAATATTCCATTTCTAGACATGCTAATATCAGTTGAATGTATATTGATTAAAAAAAAAGTAAACTACTAGCTGGTCAGTACGGTTAGACGCAAAGGATTGTTTTAACAGAAATTGACTCAGATAAACCAGATAACAGCTTTTGCTTTGTAAAATTTCTACTCAACAACTAATTTATGCTAATATCTAACACAATGCGGAGAACCTAGGAACACCACTATAACAGCCAAAGTTGCGTATCACTTTGTCACTTTCACCGAAATTTAGCTTATATCAACTATGCAGTTAATGCGGTAAAAAAATTGGATATCGGTCAAGGACCGATGTTTGAGACATTTGAGATATTTGAGATATAGGTTATCAACTATGCAGTTAATGCGGTAATTTTAATTTCATGCAGAATTTATATACAGCAATTTAACACTAACAGTTCAGGATACTCTCCTACCATACAAATTAACCTTTTGCAACTTGCAAAAACCTAACAATTGTAGCAAGTAGGAACTGATTAAGACTTAAAACACTAACAATTAACAATTAAGACTTAAAACACTAATAGCAACAATAAGAAGAAAAAGAATGGTAAAACTAAAAAGAAAGGTGCTAATATCAGGAAAATCGGTGATATATGGGTCTAATATTGGTCAATATCACCGATAAAATCGGTACCGATATTCTGATAGATATTTGACACCGATATTTTACATGGGGACAGATAACTATATCACCAATATTAACTGCATCACAAGATTCCTAACCAAATAAATGTTAAGGGTCTTAACAGGATGTGCAATACCAGAAGAGCTTGTTTCCTTCTAGAATTTGTGTTTACAATAAGATCCCTTGATACTTCATTCCTTGAAGAAGTTAAGTGTCTTCGTCCATTCTGCAAGTACAAGTGTACATCAATGATGACTTGTGAGTTAAAAGAGCATAATACCTTAATCACATACTTCATTATAAAGCTAGACTTATTCTAGTGTCCTTAAGCTTATGGCTCAACCAAATCAGATTAAGGCAAATAAATGTGAACATCATCACCTGCTTACCATGCAAATGATGTTTGCAATCTTCATGTCTTTCTCCAGCTCCTTTACCAAATGCATTCCTTTCACTGGAAACAAAAAGGCTATTAGCACGCTGTTCTTATCTATGACAGAATGTGTAAAAGATAATTGCTACCAAAATATTGTGACTTGCAAGAACGTTAAAGAGAATAAAGAATTGCGTACTAATGCTATATAAACAATGGAAGTTGAATATTAAACTTACCCATTACTTCATGGTGATCCATTACTTGGTGAGACAAAATTTCTGTTACTTTGTCCAGCTGTAATAACCTAACAGCAGCCTGTAAATAACATAAAACTAAAAAATAAACAGAATATTTAATTTTCCAAACAGTAACGAGCCCCTTGACAGCTTCCATTACATGGATGAAATAAATAATGATATTACCTTCTTTTCAAAATATGTGAGCTCGTTTTCTTCAGACGAAAGATTCTCTAAAGTGTGCCGAACAGGATCAAACATCTACACACATAAATTCAGCAGCTGTTAAGTGGATGCCAAACATATATATAACATGGGATAATGCATTGTTCACATGCTCATATAAAAAGCAAAATTCATAAATATTATAGTTTGACGCACGTTCTTTACCGACTACCAAACTAAAGATAAACAAACGAGTAAGTATACAAACACATACAAAAATAGAAATAATCAAACGGTAATAACCCTTTTATACAAACTACCTTCGGTGAGCTAGGGACCTAAGCAGTTAATGCGGTAAAAAATCGGATATTGGTCAAGGACCGATATTTGAGATATTGGTTATCGCGGTGGGATATCGGTAATTTTAATATCATGCAAAATTTATATAATTTATGTATATAGCAATTTAACACCAACAATTCAGTATACTCTCCTACCATTAACAAAGTAACCTTTTTCAACTTGTGAAACACTAACAATTGTAGCAAGTAGGAACTGATTAAGACTTAAAACACTAACAATTAACAATTAAGACTTAAGACACTAATAGCAGCAATAAGAAGAAAGGCGAATGGTAGAACTAAGAAGAAAGGTACTCATATCGGGAAAATGGGTCAAATATTGCCGATGATATCGGTACCGATGTTTTACATGGGGACCAAATGACCAATAACCGATATATCGGTGATATATCACCGATATTAATTGCATAGCTAGGGACAATTTTACACTTAACTCTAGAACTAAAACTAAACATAACTAAAGCAACTTGAAACTACAAAATGAGGTGTACGCTATTACAAAAACTACATAACTACCTTTTTTTTCAGTAAGGGTGTTATATTTCAGAAATGTAAATTTACAAATCTCAAAAATGTTAAACCTCTTCATAAAATTCTTCTTCAAGCTCCTCCACTACTTGAGCTCTAGATGTGCTTCCGTATATTGAACTCAGTTCATCAGAACTTGAAGAGAGACTTTGTCTATGATTGGGAGGGATTGAAGCAAGTGCACGGGCTATAGTTGCTGCAGTTGCAGCCCGAGCTGGAATCTGCAATAAATATTTTTCATATAATTATATTGTAAAGGCATGTTAAACATTAACATAAACTTTTTATCAAATCACTATATTAATGACCAAAGTTGTTGAATGTAATGTTGCAGCAACTAATATTTTCAATGCTTCTACGCTTTTCGAACATCCAAAGTCTTTATAGCTCTACTACAGACTCAATGCATGTTTGATTTTCGTTATTAACTCATGGTATGTTACATCATTAGTCATTACAAGGTAAATTAATCTGATGATTTATACACTCTAACATCTTAGCATTCCCAGAATACACCACTCGATAGTGATTTGTTTCTTTCTCTGTTATATGGCTTGCCAACCTAAGTTGTGTAACTACACACCATCTACACAGAGGGGTGTTCATTTCAGAACCAATATTATGTTGAGTACTGCAAGAATGGCATAAAGCACTTGTACGTTTTGTTTTAAGTGTAATACATAGAGCGGTTACATAATCGTCTACCCCGGCCCACTATCTCATCAAATCATTAAATCATGTGGTTTATGCGGTTCTTACAGTCCTCAACATAATATCGGTTATAATAAGAATGCGTCCATTGTTCATCATAACATGGAATCACCCATAGTTGTTAATGGCGAATAGCGATAAAGTACCTATATGCTACATAGCGAATAGCGATAAATAGCGGGCGCTATTTTATAAATAGCGATACACTAGAAAAATTTGTATATGCATATTATATGTATATTTAACAAAATACCCTGGTATATATATGCTATTTTACATGTATATTTAACAAAAACCTAAAATCCAGCTATTTTATAGCTATAATTAATTACTGTTTATATTAAAAAAAACAAAAATAAATAAAAAAAATAGTGTCGCTATTCTCGCTATTCTTCGCTACAACCCTAATAGCGACACTAGACCTATACGCTACATAGCGCGCTATAGCGATCGCTACGATCATTATTGACATCTATGGAATCACCTACGAAATAAAACTACAGGGATGCTGCACACAACTAAGGATATCAGTGGTGTCAACTTTCAAATGCATACATTGAAATTTCAACAAAATGAATAAGTAGCTCAAATACTTTTACATATGTTACACTACACTACACAATCATTAAAACCAATTGCTCTAAGCTACTCTCCCCAGAAACAGATCAGTTCCTATAAGCTATAACACAAGACAGTTATGTAACCGCCTTATTTACACTTAAAACATCCACACGGTTTCGTTACTATACATTTGAGCTACAGGGAGTCGGGGATGACATATACGCTACGTAGACCATGAACGGATGTAAACAAACATATTACCAAACATTCACGACCGCAATTGAACGAAAGCGACATTTGTTCGCGTTCGTTCATTTAGCAAACGAACGAACGTAAAGGAACTTCTCGTCAAAAGCTTCACTAACTATTCGCTCAACGTTTCCTATAACACAATACTAAACTAGGGATCTAAACATACGTTACATAACAAATGTGTATCAACAATCACTAAAACATTTCAATTACCTCAGGTCGATCGAGCGTAAAAGAACGAAACCCTACGGATCTGGCGGAACGGACTGAACTACGAAACTTCTCACCGACCTTCGACAAATCCATACCACCACCGCTACCGCCGGCGGCACCGCCGTGAGAAAACAGAATCGAACCGAAGAACGAAAACCTAAAAATCTCGAAACCTTGAAGAATTAAGCTTCCATGATTAAAAGCGATTGGAATCAACGGTAACAATGGTGGTGATGATGAATTAACAGGCTGCATTTCAAATCGGAGGTCTGAAATCGAGCAGAAGGTGCGATTGAACCGCCATTGTTGAGATCGGTGACGGTTAGGGTTTAGGGATAGTACGGAAATGTGAGATCAAATGCTTTTTGTTTTTTTTTTTGCAGTCTGACAAACTGTTGTTCATTCCTCTGGTTGGGTGCGTCTTCTTCAACCGTTGAATACCAAATTTTTTTAAAGGTCATATATTGTGGACAAATGGAAATATTAATTGATAGTGATAGTGATGCATGGCATTAAGTTTTTGAATTTAATATAAAAACAGTTAAAAGTAGTTATTTTTAGTTGCAAACTTTAAGTATATTGACTATTTATTTTTTTTTGAACGGGTATTGACTATTTATTTAATAGCATAAAAAAAGCCAATCATATGTGACGGGGCTTGACCAAAAATTTCCATGGATGGAAAGTCATGTGACTCAATTTATATATTGTATAAATATTCAGACAAAATAATTGTGGGACGATCTTATATAATTTTAAAATTTTCGGACGAAAAATAGAAAATTTTACACTTCTAACCAAAACATTGTGAAGGTGGGGGGGGGGGGGGGGGACCGGGGGTGCACCCCCACTTCACACTAAGCTACGCCCCTGATAGAGTGGTAGCTGGTGAGGGGGAGAGACCTGGTGTTTTAAGTGACCCAGGTTTAATTCCGCTCCCCACCATTTAGTTTCGGCAGCGGTGATCGTTAGTTCGATCCTTGAAAACTGAGTGGGTTTTATCCCACTGCATTGTCGTGCCTTCAGACGAGTGTTCACAGGCTTCAACCCTAGATAAGGGTTTTCCCCGGTTCAAAGGCGAGTGTATCCTAAATCCTAATGCAATGAATTTCGCCAGTAGCCCCTTTTGAAGGATTTGTTTCAGAAAATGATTAATGGATTATGGCGATTTTGAACACTAAATGTAATAAACAAAAATACTCATTAAAATCTCACTAAACGGATTTAGCGAAGGTTGGACACGGGCACTTTTTCCTCCATTTTAATGGATAGATTATAGAGAGATCTCTCCCACTGAAACCATGAGTCTCATTTAAAAAAAAAAAAAAAAAAAAAAAGGATTAAGATAGCTTTTCATTGTTGTTTTGAAATTTCAAAGTATCTGCACATGGAATATTTTTGGAGAGTGTTCTTTTTTTTTTTTTAACAAAACTTCATTTTTACAAAGTTTTAAGTTATAAATAAAAAAATAATGTTTCTTATAAATTTTGTATTTATTTGATCATTGGTTGTGCATAAAACAACTTGTTCATCAATTGATTCAATGTATCTTGAATGTTCATAGGTATGTGTATCTGACTCGTCGAACTTGGCCCCGTTGAACCGTCTATTGATTAACCATCTTTTGATTTCAATCTTTTGTGCTCCTCTTTTTAAGTTGTGGCCCTTTGATACTAAAAATGTGTTGTTGGTGCGGCACTTTAAAAAGTGGTGCGGTTTCCCTCAACCGCATCTCATAAAAGGAGTTGTCTAACATGGTTAGAATGCGATATCAAGTAACCCATGAATATGATCCGAAGTAAAAAAAAAAGGGTGTTAGCATGTTGTCTATGAATATGGTCAAACTCATAGATGTCCACGAATGTGTTGGGACTTAAATTAAGGTGATAATTCACAATCATAGCTTAATATGTGTTAGCTTAATATGTGTAACGTGTATCTTTTGTGATAGTTTAAACCAGTTGTAATTGTTCACGTGAATAATAAGTGAATGTATGAAAATTTAATTTATATGGACATGGTGCAGATTATAAAGCTACCGTTGGTGGCGGTTCTCAACCGACGAATAAGGTTGCCGCGTTTCAGAGTGTGTTGGATGATCGGTGGGGATGGATACGGGGGATTGGGCATAAACTGTCTTTCAATATGCTCTCGAATGTGTTGGGTGCGCAGCCTCAAACTCAACAACCCTTTTCTGAGGTAAACTATGTAATTTTACTTTAAAAAGTTATACAAGGATCAATGAACGCATGTTACTTTGGTAAATAATATATGTTGGTAGTATGTTAAGGGGGGAGGGGGTGGTCACTAGTGATAGATTTCTATCACTCCCAATATCCAACCAAATCATGCCATGTCATCACCACTAGTGATAGAAATGTAGTGGGGGTGGTCACCATGGTAATTATCAAATATATATTCATGACTATGTTCAAGTGAGTGTACACGTGTAAGTAGTGAGACATGCCATGTTATCCAAATACATGCAGAGATACATACATACAGAGCCTTATCCAATCAACTCACAGAGCATTCAAATTTTTCAACGCGTGATGATTCTAACGCGTTGATAAAATAACGCGTTATATATTCAGCGGCGGCGGTGTGCGTGATTATATAACGCGTGACGGGGGATCCATCACGGACCGCCCCGCCTCCCCTAATATGGGTTTTGATATGTATTATTGTAGGAATTTGTTTCGGGTTTGTTCCAAACCCCTGCATTTTTTAATCAACTTAACAACTATCTTGCTTCGAAGGGAAAGTGACGTGATGCGAGTGGGTACAAATTTTTTTGGTATATTTTAAGCACTTTTACTCGTTTATCAAGCTTTAAATTTATAAAACACGATATAACACTATCACTCTCTACAACACGCTAGGGCTACTGCACCCATCGTTGGCGTAGTATAGTGATGATAAGATACCGAGGTCTTCCAAGGACACACGAGCTTTTAGTACCGGAATACCGTTAACATCTAATCTAACCAAATTTTGAGAAAGGATTTTTAATAAATTAAAAATAAAGAAAAAGAAACTAAAATAATAGAAGAAACAAATAGACAAGATAGAATCACTTGGTTCCGACTTATATTTTACGTATCCTTTTATGATTTCCGCACTTTGGGTTTTTTAAGAGATTATCTTAGTTATAGTGGCATGTCCCTCTTTTGGAGGCAATGCTACCCTCGACCATATTGGTCTGAGTCAGCAGGGATACAGTCCCGCAAGGCCCAAATATTGAAAGATAATTAAGTAAGTTATTAATGCAAAATGTGATATGTCCCTCTTTTGGAGGCAACACTACACTCGGCCATATTGGTCTGGGTTAGCAGGGATATAGTCCCGCAAAGCCGGTTTAAAGTTTTAATAGTAGTTTATTTATAAGAGATTCAAGTTGTTCTTACTTCCTCTGATTTGATGCTATCTGCCTCAAAGGAAGTCCTAATAAACTTGAATCAAGTCCTCGTAGGATCTATACACTGAACGAGCCAAGAACTTTACCCAAACCGCTCTTCTAACCCCATTACAGTCAGTTAACGCGCTTTATATAGACCGTAAAGACACGAATGAGTGAATCAACAAAACATGAAGAAATGATAGAATAAAGTTCACTTTCAATATAAAAAACTAGTTATTAAAGTCATTAATACATACTCAATTAAATAGTTAACCAAAGCTTGGAAATCAAAAGTAATACATAAAAGTTAACCAAGCATGGCCATAGTTTGACAAAGACTCTTACGATCAATCTTGGATCCCGAGACTACTACACACTTTAAACTTGGATGATTGTGGTGGATGATGGTGTTGGAGTGGTGGAGAAGTGGCAGTGAGTGAGAGAGAGGGTTGCCAAGGGATGGATGATATGTATCAAAGATAGATAAGCAAGAAATGAGATGGAAATTAGTAACAGAAGAAAAATGAAGGAGGTTTCGAAGTAATTTTCTCACATAACATTAAACCAAATCATCACATGCCTTTTATAGGCTAACAAAAGAAACTGAAAGACATAACTAACTAGACCACTACTACACTAACCCACTAACATTAAATAACATAAATTAAAATAAAGAGTGCATGAAATTATAAAAAACAGAGACGTGGGTGGTGCATGGGTTACGTGGGGAGGCACATATCATTCTCCCCCGCTCGAACGCTGCTTGTTCGCAAGGAGCCACGGTGGTCCGGTTCCTCCGTTAAGCTCGTCGATGGATGCCTCTATCATGAAGAATTTTGGTTTTGTGCATCGATGACCCGGAACAAACTTTTCATCACAATAATAACATAACCCTTTTTCCCGGCGTTCTCGTGCCTCCGAGGTAGTAAGGCGATGGATGGTAGAAGGTGATGCTATCGTTTGTTTTATTGGTGGTGGCCCAAGCACCCCAGCCGCGGAAGTCGGAAGTGAAGGAGAAATGACCATATCATGGCCGAGTTCTCCTTGTATTGAGTTCCGCTTCTCAACCAGTCTAGCCACACCTATTGCCTCCGACAGGTTTCGTGGCTTCTTAATCTTCACATCCAACCTAATTTCGTCCTTCAAACCTGCAATAAAACAACTAACTAGAAAGGTTTCTGGCAAACCGTCGATTTGATGCGAAAGCTTCTCAAAAACCTCTTGATAAGCGGCCACGGTAGTCTTCTGTTGTAGTCGGGATAACGCTTCAGACGGGTCTTCAGACCTAAAAGAGCTTGAGTAAATTCATTCCATGTCAAGGGCCCTCGGAATTTCGAGATCCAACGATGCCATTGAAGGGCAATCCCATCAAGATGAAAGGATGCCAAGTTGACCTGATCACCGACGTCCACCTTTTGAAAAGCGAAATATTGTTCGGCTTGGTAGATCCAACCTTGCGGATCATCTCCTCCGAAACGTGGGAAATGAAGCTTCAAGTACGGTTTTTTGTTGTTGGTGTTGACGATCAAGTCTACTCCATTAACGATCCGATTATTTGGTGAAACTTCAAGGTTTTGAAACTTTGCGAGTACGGTATTTACCGAATTCAGTGAGACTTCGAAGGATTGAACCTTCGTAAGCAAGGTTTGCAAAGTAGCATGGATTTGATCGAAATTGGATTCATGACGAGCCACAACTTCGGTCATCTCTTGGCGGAATTCAGCATTGGATTTGTTGCGAGTATCCATGGATCAAGGCTGCTCTGATACCAATTGATATGTATCAAAGATAGATAAGCAAGAAATGAGATGGAAATTAGTAACACAAGAAAAATGAAGGAGGTTTCGAAGTAATTTTCTCACATAACATTAAACCAAATCATCACATGCCTTTTATAGGCTAACAAAAGAAACTGAAAGACATAACTAACTAGACCACTACTACACTAACCCACTAACATTAAATAACATAAATTACAATAAAGAGTGCATGAAATTATAAAAAACAGAGACGTGGGTGGTGCATGGGTTACGTGGGGAGGCACATATCAATGGATTGAAGTTGAACCAAGCACCCATATTTATAGCTGGAAACAGACTCCTCACACGGCCATATGCACGGCCATATGCCCGGAGGGCACGGCCCCGTGTCTCCTTCTTCTCTGTCTTAATTTAATGAGTTGTGTCAGTCTGTATGCTCACACAGTCCCGTGTGTCAATGGCATGGCCCCGTGGCCTTATACTTGTTGTACTATTTAAGATTTTACATATCTGGGTGTTGACCACGGCCCGTGTCCATGGGACACGGCCCCATGTCTCTTGTTTGTATCTGTTTGTCTTTTTCTTCATGGAATCTGGAGTGGGGCACGACCCAATGCCTTGGCGGCACGACCCCGTGCTTGTCTTTTAATTTGTTGTTTTTGGTCTTAGGGTGAAGCTCAGAGGTTCGGTATGATGTATCAACTTCTCTTCTTTTGTATTTATGTTGGTTTTTGTCGTTAATTTGTTCTTTTTATACATTTAAGCTCTTTTAATCATGAAAATTAAAAGTATACAAAGAAACACAGTTTTTCCAACATTAGTACATAAAAGGGTTGATTTTATACCTTATTTGATGTAATTTATATGTTGCATTTGGTGCATATCAGAAAGCAGCCCACAAACGATGATGATGACATTTTTTATAACGACGATGACGATGACATTTAAGTATTATTTACCTTGACAATTATCTTGTAGTTTTTTTTTATGTTTTATGCATTTTTAGGATGTGAATGTACGAATTAAACGTTTTATACAATTTTAGGATGTTAAGTATTGTGTTTATTTAGTTTGTTTGTGTTGCGAAAAACTAAAAATTGGCAAATTTGTGTATTCGGATAACTGGAAATATTGATATAAGTATTTAGCGACGAAAACATATAGCGACGATGTATCAGTGATGTCATGTCGCCGCTAAAATTGGTAACCCTTTAGCAGCGACAAGAACCTTTGGCGAGGACAAAAAGAGAAATAGCGACGTCCCTTTAGCAGCGCAGATCAAACCCTTTAGTGGCGGCATTTGTCGCCACAATTGCCACGTTTTCTTGTAGTGGTCAACAAGACTTTTTCCTACTTAAGACATTTGAAATCGACATTGTAGGGGCTGTAGGCCTACGTTATACTCTTAAACAAATTTTACTCACTTTATTTTAAATCAATGTATTGGATGTTGTCAAGGATAAAACATGTGTACTTACATAGTGTTTATTTGCTAAAATATGTGCGGTGTATATTTAAGTGGGATATCACAAGATCACAAGGATGTACATGCGCTAACAAGTGAAGGAGATGTAAAAGCACCGCAATTTTAACAACATTGTTTTGTTGTGTACTTTTAGAATACAATTGTGTGTTGACTTCATACACTTACATAACTATGTATTTTACTTAGAATTTTGATGGGACCTTGCATTTGCATTTGTAGCAGAAGTTTACTAATCAGTTAATTGCAAAGTTTACTAATCAATTAATTGCGAACACACATGTTTGGTTCAACTGCAAGAACAAGATAAACACAATAAGAATTATTAGAATCGTCAAATTCGATTTCATCTATATATGAATGAATGCCTACATTAGAATTAGGGTTTGTTGTTAGCCTGTTACACTTAATTTATATCGTGATTTCTAATTTGGTAGTTAGGAGAAAAAAACTAAGTTATATCTTAAATGAAAAACGAAAAATAAAATCTAAGTTAAATGTTAATCAACTAAGTGCTATGTGCATGCCATGGTTTCTCATTCATCGAGTGGAGAAACTCTATGTTGTGGACTTGTCATTGCCTTCTTTTTATTACTTACGGTCTTAGTAGAAGGTGAATCGTTTGGTTAAATGTCCTACGAGTGATGAAATCTTTTTATATGTTGTTTTTTTGCCGAATACATTGTGACTAGAGGCTTGAGATAGAGTTTGACATTTGGTCGTTTTGATTTAAATGGCGAAGGTGCTTCATCTTTTATTTGAATTTGTGGTCCGAATACATTGTGACTAGAGGCTTTATATAGATTTTTGAAATTTGGTCGTTTTGATTTAAATGCCATTACTTTCTAGTATTCGTATGCGTTGTACAAACGCTTAGACATGTAGAACGTTATAAGTGTTTGTTAGATAAATATTCGAGGTAGCATGTAGTGTAATTTTTGTATCAAAGATTGTTGCTGACCTAGTTGTACCAAAAAAGAATTGACACATAAATTGCAAGTTGAAATTCATCTTAATAAGGTTCGGAAGTATTTCAAAGATTATCTCATATTAATTTACTATTCTTATCCTTTCTTACCTAGTAATGTAGAAACAAATCATATAAATACTATATGTAAAATTCACCATAGCAATTGTGTTATAAATATATACCGGTTGAACGATGATATAAGCATGTGATGTAACATGTTTACACAGCAATTATGTTATAAATAATTTGAAGTTTGATTATGTAACACCCCAAAAACGTTAACAAAAAAATAATATATATATATATATATGTATATATAATATTTAATAAAGAACTGAACTAAGTTATTGAAAAATGGTATGGTGGTAGTTAAGTATGGAAAAAGCTTGAACTTAAACACACCCATAAAGTAAAGGGGGTAAAGGTGTAAATTATTAAACCTAATAATTAAAAACAAAAATTAACCCCAGAACACACAGATGGTGCGCCTGGGGGATGTCGACCAAGAACAAAAACACAGGGTGAAAACCCTAGCTTCATGAATCAAGCAATTGAATGCTTAAATCAAAAGAAAATCTGATGCATGAGCTCAAATTTCGAATAGCAAGTTCCAATTTGTGAAGTGGTAAGCTTAATTTTCTGAAATTATGATTTATAGTATGAGGGGTTCAACCCAATCACGAATTCTTGTAACAATCATGAGGAATCTGAGTTAGAATTTCTTTTTAGAATGAGACTCATGTTGGATTCTAGGTAAATTGAAAGATATTTTTGTATGATACTAATTTATGAAGATGTGCTAGGAATATGATGATTTGATTAGATATAACTATATGAAATGTTGAAATTTGATGAAGTTGTAATACTTGAATCATAGGCAAAGCAATGTTGGATTAAAGAATGATATGAATTTGTTGATCGTTGATGGGTTATGAGGTGAACTAGTAGGAAATTATGCTTTAAAAACTTGCATATAGTGTCCTATTAATGCGAAACCCACCAAGTGTTTGATGAAATGCTTAAAAGAATAATATGCATAATTTGGAGGATGAATGAATGAAATTTAGTTGTAGTAAATAAATGAATGAATGTGTTGTTATAGGCGTGAAAGAAGAAGGTTCCAACACTAGGAAATCGGAAGGCTCACAAGATCGAGGTACGCTAGTGTACACTACATTTCTATTATGATGTCTTATGTGTACTAATTCCAGTCGTATCACGTCGTATGTTAAAATTTTGATATTGGAGTCTATGGTTGTTTGGAAGTAAAAGTAAGATCCGCTGTAAATGGATTATGAGGAAATGAAAGATTCTTAAAGAGGCATGCATCATGTCCGGTTCATTCTAGTTGAACCGGATAATGGAAAGTTAAGTATTGAATGAATGAAAGTTTATTCGGTCCGTCTTTCTCGGACTGGAGCGTAAGTGTAAGAATGAAAAGAAGGTATTCGTTCGTCTTGAACGAACCGAATGGAGGCTATGTTAAAGATACTAGTATCCGTCATTAGCGGGTATGTTAAGAATAGTATGTTTCGTTTCTACATTGAGACGAGCATGTAATGAACCGTCTAACGGGTAGAAATGCAACTAAATGTTGTAAAGTCATGATAGAGATGAATCGATTTATTAGATAATTGTGTTAGTGACGAAATACTAACTTATTTGTTTGTTGTTAAATGTAGGTAAATCCTCAACTCAAGCGATTGGTCGACTTGGAACGAGCGCACTTGATCTACGCCCATCTCACGCTTCCGTTATAGTTAATTTAATGTGGTCCTAGTTTTAGTCTTGTGAATTTTTAACTTATGTCATCTTTTGATGTCCTTGTAGTTGGGCAAAAACTTAATAGTAGTAGTTTGTTTTAGTTTTGAACAATGTTGATAACGAGTTAACTCTAACCCGCACGGGCGGAATGTTAATTATTTAAAAAGTAAACCAAACTTAAAAAATGTATTCGTACAGGTCATTGATTTGTTATTATTAACTAAGAAAGCATTTTCAAAAGATATAATATATTGGTGGTTTCAATCGGGCAAAAAAGCATTGCGTATCCTGGGAAACTGTAACTGCACCTAAGATCGAGGTGGCCTAGGTATTGTTCCCCTAAAAGCCTCAATGTGAAGATGTTGTCTAGATAGTGGTGGCGTTTTAAAACGGAAAAACATACGCTGTGGTGGAGTTTAATTTGGTCAATACATAATCATTCAAGATCTTGGAGTTTTATCACGGCTCGGAGGACGCCTGGAGATGGGATGATCGATCCTCTGATCCTCTGTCAAACATGTTAAAAACCTGTACTCATGTGCAGTCCACACAGGAAACGATTACTACTCCCCTTGGAACTCTTGGGTGCCAAATTATTTATATTGTTTTAATTAGTATTCGATTTTAAGTTAAGAAATATAGGTCAAGTATAGGTTACTTTCTTTGTAACTGAATAAAAAGAATTACGATTTATCAAATTATATATATATATGGAACCCATTAAGTGGGAGTTAACTTTGAAATCCATCTCAACCGTCGGATCATGCTGAGATTAAATCTCAGCCCTTTAAACTCCCAAAAATAACCACTCTAATGGAGGTTATTTGCAGTTTTCTGCTGGTGGTTTTGCTCCAGAAATTTAGGCCCATGATCTCCACTCCTCTTGCAAGTTTTCTCCAGAATTTTAGGCCCATGATCTTGTGCTATATAATGCACCTGCATGTAACAATTTCAAACATATTCGATCAAGCATTTCAGCAAAAAAAATGAAGCAAAGTATAACTGAACTCGAACTAGGCGACCAAAAGTGTTCTACCAATGAAAATCAACCTCCCTTAGCAACTTTATCGGGCACTTCAGCAAAGGTTAGTAAAAGCATCTGTTTACAAACCTGCTACTGTCCCTATCCATACACTAAACATTTGTATTGATTTTGTTGTTTTAGGAGATCAACATCAACAATTTGACTGATGCGGATCAGAATCCGTTCATAAAAAGTGGACCAGAATGTTATCAGGTTTTTATTTGATACTCTTAATATAAACTTATTAATCTTGATATTTCTATCATCAACAATTTTGATTGATTTTTTATTTTAGGAAATGAAACTTACCAGTTTGGATGATGAGCAGCAGAAAACGTTGGTTCATAATGGACCTGCATGTAATCAGGTTAATACCGTTAATATAAACTTATAACTCTTGATATGTTCATGATCATCAATTTTCATTGATTTCTTATTTCAGGAAATGGGACTTGCTAATTTGGATGATGAGCAGAAAACAATAAAAAAACATGGAGCAGCTTGTGATGAGGTATCTATTTCCAAACTATAAATTTCCAAATTTTTGTTGCTTTGATGGTTGTAAGATGTGTATTGGGTGTTTTTCAAAAAAAAAGTTGTTTTTTTTAAGTTTTAACCCAAAGGTTTTTATGTTTCTCATTTTAAACCTTTTGACATTTTTTAGTTTTAACCTAAAGTTTCCCAACAGCATCAAATGTAAGCTTTGATGTTAAACGCTCATACAACATGGTGTAAGAGTAAGATTTAGAAAACAAATTAAATAAAAAATTCAAGCAAGGAAATCGGTACACTCTTACTTTCTTTAGCATACATGACTTTGCCAACATAAGCTTCAAAAAACAAACTTCCAGGTTTGATGTTACCGAATTTTGTAATCTCCAACTCATCAAGGCGATCGAGCTTAACATACGTGTAGTCTTGCAAGTCAAAAAGGTTCTCATAGCAGTTTGTAACATTGCTTCTGTTGGACTGTAGTTCATCTATCGAAAATTAATAAAAAAAACACATAAGAATAACAACATTAGTTAGCTAAACCAGGCAAAACTGACAGGTTGGGTCGGTTAACATGTGAACACAAGTTCTAACGAAATAAGTTGGATCAAAACAAGTGCTAACCATAATGGGTTCGACTTAAAGAAAGAAAAAAAAGATCAAAATATGTTCACCGCTGTATTTCACTATACTTGCCCCATATCGTACGTAGTGCCGAGTTGAACCTAGCATTTTTTTATTTTTTAAATTAGTTTTTTAGAATTTTTTTTTTATTTTTTTAATTATTTTTTCATCTCATGTTTACCCAAACCTACATTAACCTAAACACATCTTAACCCATCCTAACCCAAAACCCATCTTGACCCATTACCCAAACCCATCCAACTTGCCCACTTTGCCACCAGCCCACCACTAATTAAATCCAATAGATTTGGAATTTTGAAGTGAAAATACATAATTGGAGATTGTAAAAAATAAGTTGCCTTAAAATAAATGAATTGTAACCATAGGAAAACCTGTAACTTATTTAATCCTAAATTGTAGGAAGTGAGTGAGTGGGATTAAGACATGGTGATAGTGGGTAGAGTTAACCGTTCTTGTAAGTAAAAATAACTGCTTTCATTGAAGACTTTAAATATAGCTTCTATGTCATATTTCACTTTTACATTCATGCACTTCTCAAATCATTAAACAACGGTTAGTAAAGCTTCTCATTTTTATTGTTTATGTGTTTTAGATACATTGATATTTCTAATGCTGACTTTAATTCAGGATTACACGTATATAAAGATTCCTACATTCTTCCTACGTTCTCTTTAAACCCAGGTAAAGCTTCTCTTTTTTAATGTTTATTTATGTAGGGATT
Source organism: Helianthus annuus (assembly GCF_002127325.2). Taxonomy (NCBI): domain Eukaryota; kingdom Viridiplantae; phylum Streptophyta; class Magnoliopsida; order Asterales; family Asteraceae; genus Helianthus; species Helianthus annuus. The sequence goes on along the minus strand of NC_035434.2, from coordinate 165,771,835 downwards.
GTGTAGATAAAGCTTCTTCAAACTTTCAACATCTTCACTACAAAGTCCACAAGAACTAGAGAATTTTTAGGCATAACCTTTTCTTATTTAGGCATACAAATCTTAATACTACATGTTTTAGGCATAATATGCGTAGACTGAAAGAAGTTAAACGCATAAGGATCATATACCTGCGTCAGCACGTCATTTGTTTAACAAGCTGAAATCCACTCCAATATATTATGCCAGCCCAGATCCCATTTAGCAGTCTGAGTGCCTCCCATTTTGCCCAAATAAAGATACATTTAGGAACCTGAAAATTCCAACAAGTTCATTATATCAAAAAGTGTTTATGTATAAATAATAAAGAGCTATTACAACCTAAAAATCATGTATGTATTACTATATCAAAAAGTGTCTATATCAAAAAGTGTTTATGTATAAACGATGACCAAGTCTTAAATTATTCGGACTATAGCTGTAAATCTGAACATACATACTAAAATGCCTATTGTAAGTTTGTCTTATTGTTAATCATTTTCTAGCATACAAAATTATCTTTAGTGGAGACCCATTACTATGATTTCGTATGTCGATCTTATCAAGTGGACAAATATAAGTAGTTATTATCAAAGTTATTACAATATGAAAATCAGCATTCAATAGATACCCTACATGTATAGAATGATGTATAGTTTGTTAATTTTTTGTAAAACCACCCGTAGTGAGGGTTTTGGGGCGTTTTTCCCAAAAAAAACGCCCCTTATCAACTGCCTTCCGAGGCTTTTTTTTTCAAAAAAAGCATATGACGTCCTTTTTTCCACGCCTCTTCTTGAATTGTTTGGCCGACGACATGTATTCAACTTTTTGGTAGGCCAATTCCCTTTTCCTGATGGTTTTTTTATATAATTTTTACACCAGTTTTAACATAATGCCCCACAATGCTCACATCCCTACTACAACCATTTTAGAAAAAAACGCCCTATAATACACTATTGCTGACTTGACTGACACATGACGTAAAATGCCCAAGGGTGGGAGCATTATTTGTGTCTTCCACTACACATGGTATAATTATTGTGAATTGTATATATTTTGTGAATGACCAGATTTAAATAAAGTGTAAATAACTAAACACTATTAGCTTTCTTTGCGTTTTTGAAAGGACACTTATTATCCAACGGTGTAGAAGTATAATAACCTTTTTTCCAATAGTTTTTAGATACATATATGCAAAGAGAACTGATACATTAGAGCAAGGATAAACGTGGTTTTTTTTTGTGGGGTGGCTCAATACGTATATTTTTTTAGAGTTTTCGGTAAAATCTACACTACGAAGCGGAAAAACAAGGGGCGGTGCACCCCTACCCATACTAAGATCCGCCCATTGAGTTAAGTAAATACTAGCCAAACCCGTTGAGTTACAATATAAATAGTTAAGACACTAACGGTGTATATAGTCACAAACGGTAGTCAAAATAAAACAACTTAAAGAAACATGCAATTCAAGCAAGAACGATTTAATAGATTGATATATATCCAATCCGTATTAAACAATAAAAAAATATTAAATATCATGACTAATACAATTAACAAAAACTATGAAACCAAAATAATTATTAGGCTGTGATTAATGATTTCTCTTTGAACATTCTCATCTATCTGTAACCAAATCTCACCTCATTAAACAATTATCCAAAAAACCCTAATTAAAATTTCTCAATATTAACATAAACCCTAAAACAGAAACTCATGTCCAAGATTTTCACAAATTTTTCACAAGAACCAAACTTTGACAAAAAAAAAAAATGTTTTAATTTCAGAAATTCAACAAATCCCAAATTTCATCATTTAATTTTGCCCTAATTTCCTATTAAAACAAAAGATCTTCCAAGTAACTTAACAACAAGAATTACCTCAACTTGATGTTGCAATGATTGGATTATTTCATCAAGAACACCACCATGTTTTACCGGTGAACTTGTCGGAAGGAATTAAAGTCGCCGCGTATGTGCTCCGATCTCCGATCTCTCCTGTTCTCCGATGTCTCTCTCTCTCTCTCTTTGGACAGGGCAGCGTATGTGCGGCGGGTTAAGATGAAGAGGGAGCTTGGGGTTGTGTGGGGTGACATGCGAGCAACCACGGGACCCCGGTAGCCGGCCGTAACCGGTACCGGTCGCCGATGATCGGACAGAGAAAGCAGATGTCTGAAAGATGATGTCGGCTGCTGAATGTGTGTATATGGTTTTAGGGTTTTTAGTATAACACACTGACTTATATATTTAGGTTGAATAAATGGGTTGGGCCCAAGTGTAAATCAAACTCATTTTATTAGGTTAGAGATTATAAGCCCAATTATTATTATTTCTATTTCCAATTTTTATGTGCCAACAAAACGAGTTGGGTAAAATCAAATATATTAGAATTTAGTAAAGTACATGTCGGGTAAAACCGGGGTTAAGTACATGTCGGGTAAAACCGAGTCCAACAAAACGAGTTGGGTAAAATCAAATATATTAGAATTTAGTAAGGTTATAGAGACCTATTAATAATATCCTATAATTTTGAAGGCCTACTTATAAAATAAAATTACACAAACATGTGACATTGACTAAGAATTTTGATATACATTATAGGGATATTGGATTTAAATAATCTTAACTTTCACCAATTGACCAATAACAATGATTTTTACCGTACCACTCCCGACTTTCAACTTACCAAATAATAAATTGACCTTAATTTGAATTATGTATAGCAGCCCAAAGGCACAATAAATATAATATTCTTAAAGGGATTAAATTATGTTTTTATAATAAAATAATATGTTAACCTTATTTTGAATTCATATAAGTTGTAAATTTTCAAATCAATATCTTCAACTACTACAATTATAACAACACATTCAATTTTTGTTTTTTGTCATATAACATTAAAGTTGTAGGTCTAATTGATAATGGATGTGCATTCCATCGTTGACTATTTTTCATCTCTCACACAATACGGAGTTTGGTATACCGTTACATTCGTTTGGGTCGAGTTTGTTTTGTCTATCGCTGGTGAAAACAAATTATTGGTTATCTTTCTCGATCAAGCCGTAAGTGTCATTTTTCTTTTTTTAAATAAAAATTTATTTCTTACTTAAATCACTAAAAATCTCTTCATCTTTCAGAGACAAAAAGTAGCCACATTCATCCCAGCATGTTTAATTCACTTTTACGATGACATGAATTTGGTTGGCAACATGTTTGTATTAAGTCGTTTCCAAATTGAAAACTTCGAATACAAAGAGTGGCCAAAACATGAAAGGCACATCTTGGTTTTTGGTGACTTCAAGATCGTAATTAGTGAATATACTAAACTTATTCCATTCTTGAGCCATGTCCCAAGAGGGTTCCGTCTGTATCCGTTAGTTCCCTCTATCAAAACTCTGATGCACGATAGGAGATCAGTTAAACTAATGATCGGTACATATAAGTTGTTCATTACACTTATATTTGTATATTATGCTTTTTTAATACATAATATAAAAAATAATTAACTTCGTTATAGATGTTGTAGGGAGAATTATCACGGGTGAGCGTATAAAGGATCATTTTCATTTTGTTATTCTTCTTCAAGACGTGACGTACGTTTTTATCTTTCAAAACTTTCAAACTTCTTTTTCTTTTTTTTTTTTGGTATTTGTAAGTAAGATTTTTTTGGTTTCTAACAAAATTATTATTTGTGACAGCGGTCATATAATGCGGATATCTTTATACGACACGAGGCATACTGATATTCTAAAAACTTATAGGGAAATAAAACGAAAATCTATTTTGTATGTGTCTCGGGTCAAGTTGGTTCGTCAGCCCGAATGTATGTTATTACATATATAATCTCTTTAAATTTTTTTAATTACTTTCATTTAGTGTGTCGTATTATTTACTTACACGTGTTTTGTTCCACTTTTAGGGAATGTTTTACGCTCTACAGACTTCAGTACGGTCGTGTTTGAACCAAACATGCCTGAGGCACATGATATTAGAATGTTCTGTTGTCGTCGTTGGAGTCCGTGTTCATGTTGAAACAATTTCCCACAGTGGTGCCTACCGTTTACTTTTGCATTAAAATGACACCATTTCATGTTTTGCCACTCTGTCATTTTTATTTTATATTGTTGTGTGGTTGTACACTGTTCACGTTCGTTTTCCTTTTATAAGTTAAAAATGGTGCTTTTGTTTATAATGTTGTTTAGATTTGTGTCCACTTAATGTGGGTGTTTGAGATTGCTTATTTTGAGCTCCTTTTAAGTTTTTGACCTCTTAAAAGTTAATAGGTCATTTTTATAGTTTTTGGATAATGTGTTTTGAGAACGAGGTTTACTGGTTTGAAAAGAAGAAAAGAAAAAGTTAGATGGTTGCAACCTTTTCAAAAAAGGATATGGAAAAGAAGAAAAGGAAAAGCGTTGCTGAACACCCTCAATATACATTATCTTTGTTTGTTACACTGTTAGCGTAAGCCGTCCAACGGACGGGTATTAAACTAGTTTATTCATATTCATCCTATTGTGGTTTTTAATTCTTTCGATCATAGTGATACACACTTCGCTCTTTTATTATTTTTGTTCAAAGCAAAACTTAGAACTTTGTTTTTTGGTTGGCTCATCAGAAAGGAAAAAATAATAAAAAAAGTCAAACATGAAAATAACCGGCATGGTGACGAAGATTATAGAACCTTCTTTCGTATATGCTTTCCAATTTATAACACACTTTCTCTTGTAAAATCTCTTGCTTCAAAATCTACATGTCGATACAACAACAAAGTCTAATCAAATGAGATATAATTTTGCATTTAAATACATGCTAACACATCAATTTATTAAATTTAAACCTAATTCAAAATCTCCAATTTCAATGTCTTCTACAATTGGTGATGAAACAAACAAATTCTGGTTAGAATTCTGATGCGTATTCAGTTTATGTCAATTTTGTAATAAACAAATTTTTAAATGTTATATTTGGTAGAGATGTGTCGTGATTCAAGAAGGGGAAAAACGGCAAACATGGAAAGGCATATGTGAATCCATAATCACTTGACAATGTTTAAGAACTATTTGTCTCATAGAGTTATCCCAATATCACTCTGTATATCCACAAAATTACTGTTTCTGCAATTTAAAATTTTAAAAGTACCCCACTAATAGAATTATATAAACATAGAATCACCGAATCTGTACCCACGTATAACCATGAATCTATGTCATATGGATAATATCAACAATCAAAAACACTACAACAAACAAATGATCTGATAGCGTATAAACAATCAAAATGAAAATTCAATACGAACGACTCAATCGAATTCAAAACAAAATGTTATAAAAAAACATAAACTGAATTACAATCCTGAAGATAACTTGCACATGCAAATAACAATCACCGAATCAAGCAAATAAAAAAATATTCAATGGTTTTATAAAATAATATGATAAAAAATATGGATCATATTAATGGGCATGGTGGATGGAAGAATCGTGCGACTACGAGTGAACGATTTGAAATTTGTGATTTTGAATCATTTCAATTATTATATTAGACGTGTTAGTGAAAAGGTGGCACCAACGTGTGAGGAGACACGTCGACTAATTGAGTTTGAGTGGTGACCGTTGTTGCTTTTTATAATATTATATGATATAATAATGAAACAAAGGGGTATGTATGTGTGGTTTTTTAAAAGTCGCAACTTTTCATTCTAGAGAGGCAACCCAAGTTGTTTTTTTAGGGTTATATAATATAATAATTAAGCAAAGGGGTATGTGTGTTTGGTTTTTGAAAAGTCGCAACTTTTCATTCTAAAGAGGCAACCCAAGTTACTTTTTGTTTAGGGTTATATAATATAATAATTAAGCAAAGGGGTATGTGTGTTTGGTTTTTGAAAAGTCACAACTTTTCATTCTAAAGAGGCAACCCAAGTTACTTTTGTAGGGTTATATAATGTTCGTTTTGGTTTATAAAAGGTCTTTTATGTTATGGTATATTGGTATGTTTCCGTTTATGACGGGGATTAATGGTCAAAATACGAATGGGTCATGCCGAAAATTTTTAAAGTTTTCTTCATAATGTGGTCTTTTAAAGTGTAAAGAAAATTGGGGCGTTATAGATTACCTTTCTTAATTAGTAATTTACCAACATTTAACTTGATAATAACAAGTGTAAACACAGATGGTTTTAAAAGCAATGTTCAACCTTCATTCATGGATACATTATGGTTTTAAAAGCAATGTTCAACCTTCAATCATGGATACATTATTTGATGTTCTTTTAATATACGACTAAGAAACCTAAAAATAGTAAACAAAACAAAATGGTATGAAATTCTCATGATTGAATATTAATTAAACACATCATTCATCTACATAACTTACATATCAAATACACAATAACCTTAGTGGAGATTATCCATTGAAGAAACATTACACATTAATATGTATAGTTTTAGTCTCGAGATAAAAAGTCGTAACTTTTGGCCTCCTAACAGCAAATTGTTATTCTATTGATGTTGACTTTTCAAGTCAACCAAATTTCCCATTACTTGTAGTTGTAGTTGAACTCTTGAATAAAATTCACCAATTCAAGCTTAGTTACTTCTAGTTGGACTTTAAAAAGCTTAAACACATATAAGTATGCACAATTGGCCATTTAAAGCCAGCCTTAGTCAATTAGAACTAAGAAAAAACAACCACATGCAAACTAAGAAAGGAAATTCATATAAATCTATAGACGTACAACAAAAAAATTGGGTTAGGCACACGTAATAAGAGAAACCGTATCTAGACAGATAGAACTACATTCAATTTCACCACAAAGCGCGGAAACCCTAAACAACAACTACAACCAAATTATGATAATTTGCAGGGCGAAAAATTGATGTCATGGACACATGGGGAATAAATTTTTAACTACAATTATAAATTAAAACCCAAGAAAAGGACATGGTTATGTTAAAGATAACACATCGAATCCATACAAAATCACAATCATTCAAATGAAAACAAATAATGTTGGATGAGGATCGATACAATTGCTAGCTTATATTCAACCTAGAAAGTTCAAATCATCATAGGAATTAATCCATCCAAAATCAGAATTATTTATCGGTTAAACAGGCAATTAAATCAAACCAAAACACTGTTGGATAGTGATCGAGTCGATTATTATTAGAGTATAAAGTTAATATCAAGTATACATGAAATGACATATGCTTCACTCAAATGATGCTTCAAAGACTTGAAATAACAGATACTTCACTTAGACGATGCTTCAAAGAGTTGTACAGAAGCTCCAAAGACTTGTACAAAGCTGAATAGTAAAAACCACACACAACACCTATTTGCAAATTAATAGAGGGTTACTATTTGAATGTAATTGAATTGAATTGAATGAATGAACTAGTGAACCACAAAATAATATCAACAAGCAATACAAAGTTAATATATAATTAGAGTAAAGTTCCCGTATAAAAAACTTTAACGTACTAAACGTACGAATATCATGAAAAAGGCAAAAAAATGCGGTGACAATTTCGTAATATTTGCTTGTAGGGTAATTATCAAAATTACTCTACAAACAATCCTGTACAGTAATTTTGATATTGTAAAGTAATTTTGTAAAATGTTCTTGTAGAGTAATTTTGATCTTGTAGAGTAATTTTGTAAAATGTTTTGTAAAGTAATTTTGATCAAAAAACTATACCTCACCAAAAAGAACACACCCACTCAAACTAAATGCTAAAAACTAAACCATAAAGCTAAACCCCATAACTAAATGCTATAAAAATTACAAAATTACTCTACAGGATCATTTGTAGAGTAATTTTGAATTGTATGTTGTTTGATAAACTTGCAGAGTACTTTTGATTCACTTGTAAAGTAATTTTGATGCAAAGTAATTTGATACACTTGTAGAGTAATTTTGATAATTACACTACAAGATCAAAATTACTCTACAAGAACATTTTACAAAATTCCTCTACAAACATCAAAATTACTCTACAGGATCATTTGTAGAATAATTTTGATAATTACAAATAATTACGAAAATGCCACCGCGTTTTTTCAGCAAAATCTTCAGTTCATACGTTTTGTACGTTAAAGTTATTTGTATTTGATCTTTTGTCTATATAATTAAAGTTCAAGATTGAATTCCAAAACTTAATTATATATACTTAAGCCTAACCTAAACACATAGTCGGTACCTCTCCTACTAGGTAGATCTCGTTGATAACATATTATGAAATAAAATAGATAATCCAATAAATAATATAAGATAGAATAAAGTTTAGTTATATATGTTCAACGACACAAAGTTTGAGTATTATATCCTTTAAAATGCATAACTTAGGGGTTGTTTGGAACCCACCATCGGAGCCATTAATACCTCTCACCATTTTTTTAACGGTAAATTTGGATCACTGACGGACTATTGGAGTATCATCGTGCCACGAGCGAAACCACCCGATCATATCTATCTCCACTAGGCATAATGCATATACATCTCTGACCAAATAAGAGGCTCCATTCATCATGTTTATAAATATAGCCGATTCAGAGGCTCTCTATAACTTACTGATTCAAATGTTTGCTTTTAGTGAACCAAACACACTTTACCTTTGAACGATTCAAATATCATTTCTTAATGAAATTATTAAGAGGCTATCAAATCAACCCCTTAATCAACAATCAATAAATATATCAGGGAATATGAATGAATATTTATTTCATAATCACCCACGATAATATTAAAGAACATATCATAAATTTAAAACTCAACATGTCAAAATGTCACACGTTGGAAGAAACAAATGAAAAACAAAAACATTACTTTATTTTTATTAATGTTTACGAGTTACAACTATGAAAACTAAAGATTTCGATTTTTGAACCTCCATACAACAACAGACAGACGATACAAATGAAAAATAAAAACATAACTTTATTTATTCCATCCAGATAGAATCATATTCATTTTACTAGCAAATGAATCAGTGTTTCATCCGTTAAAAAATGGGCATGTCGAAGATCCCCCACCAGTACCGGTTGCAGCAGTTGTGGCACCTGCGCCCTTCATGAGGCCGGCGAGCAATTCTCCTCTATCGTAAAATAACTCCATCTTCACGACTTTAAAGTTCTCATCCAACTAAAAAAAAATCAGACAGACGGATCGTTGAGATCAAGACACCCATTAAAAAGACTACTAACATGATCAAAGTTTGTGACCGATAGTAATGGTTGCAAACATAGCAACCGAAATGAAATGGTTACAAATGTAGCTACCAAAAATGATTTGTCCCAAAATTACATTTTAAAGAGTCAAAAAACTTTCTCAGCTTATATTTTAAATAATAATAATAACAATAATAATAATAATAATAATAATAATAATAATAATAATAATAACACTCGCATAGCATATTTAAAAAACAATTAAAAATCAAAAACAATTTCGGTAAAAAAAGTTAAATTAGCTTTCGGTAAAAAAAAAGGTAGTAAGTTGTATTAATTCTTACCTTCATTGCACATACACCAAACATTTCTACCAATTCGTGGGTAGGTGGATGGCCTTTGAACGGTCCATCCATGTAACCCCAGTGCCTAAACTTATACACGATCACTGGAGGACCAGAATAAACCTGGAGAATCTCCATTGCGAAACCTTTTTCAAATGTAGTGGTGAAGAGTTCGTGAGCCGTATCGACAGTTTCCTCAGTAGGATCGTATAGTCGTAAATTTTTTGGCAATGAAGTTTGAAGAAACATATTGTACCCTCCACCTATCTCAGCTACACCTTCTGGTGTCAAAGGGTTACGCCCTGAAAATCACAGGTCGTTAGGATATTAATAGTTTATATTAATCACAAACAACAAAGCTTAGTAAGTTTCTCATGAGTTTACCATTAACAATAATTTCTAACTTTGTGACATCAGTTGTTTTACGATCTTTCGGGTTTATTTTATGGAACAACTCCATTTCCCATGTTTTCACCAGATTTTGAACTTGTTCTTCCAATGAACCTGCGGGCCATGGCTTAACATATATATATATTGCCATGTTAGAAAGAAATAACTCTCGTTTAGTCGCGTATCTACTTTTATTCACGTACATTGTTTCCCGTCAACATACACTTACTTAATGTAATGTAATATGTGACAAAAATATCGCGTATATATAGATTTATGAACATACCGTGGTTCTGCCTTCTTCAAAGAGTTTGTTGACCACTTCATAGGTAGGGGGTTTACCATACCTCCATGTGGTGTTCTTCTCACCTTCACCACTCATAAAGCATCTGTATTTGTCAACATCTGAACCTTTGTATTGATCCATTGCTTGTTTTGGTTGTTGATGGAGAAAACTATATGATCTTGGTTAAGTTTATATAGCAAGTGGAAAAGGGTCATTGGATCTTGATGAGATAAACCCTTGACTTTCGAATATTTATTATATTAGGAATCAAACAAAATGGTAATAAAAGCGATGCTGTTTCCTCGGATCTGATCGAACTCAAGTCTTTCATTAATACATATTTTCAAGTCAATCGAATCTTTCATTATCAAACCTCTTTTTGCAAATAATTTATACTTCTAGTTGTTTTATTTTGCCAAGTTGGTTTTGGTGTTCTTTTAAGGATTTTGCATGCTATTAAAGTTACATATTAGAATAAAAAACGATATTCTGCATGCTATTAAAGTTATATATTAAGAATAAGAAATATACTTTGATAAGTAGTAAATGCAAAATAAACAAATGACTATAATCTGTATATTACTACTAAATGCAATATTTTTATTGTGCTATGTGATTAAATTTGCTTTTAACCTTATGCAAGATCGTTTTTCATTTAACGTATTGTTTTATTTAGTTAAATACACAATACATGTTTATATTATATATGTAGCCGTAGTAGAACCGTTGTATATAAAGAAGTTTTTACAGATTGTTTTTAGCGATAACTAGAGTTACCATCCGTCACAATGCGGCGAGAATTCGTTAGTTATATATCATACTAGATGAAAGTCAAATGTTTCTTACATGCAGTGGCGCAACTACGAAGGGGCTGGCGGGGGCGCCCGACCCCCCGAACTTTCCGCTCAGTAGTGTTATGTATGTACGTACGTACGTTTCGTATAGAATTTTTTAGGTATATACGTTTACGACCCCCCGGTTTTATAAAACAGTCATTTTTTTAGATATATACTTTTAGGTCCGGTGACTTCCAACCCCCCGATGGAAATTTTCAAGCTTCGTCACTGCTTACATGACCGTGAACCCATGTGTTGTCACACCCCAACCGATGACGAAAACATCAGGGTGAGGCACTGAGCGAAACAGATTGCTCAAGAGAATCCATAACACTATTAGTGACAATATATTTAACGTTCATGTCCCATACCATAAACATATAAAGCATAAATAGTTATTACAGACATTGTTCTCAAGACAAATAATTGTTCCGACAACTCAAATTTTATTGAATGACGTTTCTAGACCACGTACTTCTTTCATCAAGCAAAGCATAGCACAACATCCTAAACGTCTGTCGCATACGTTAAAATAAAGTCAATACACATAGTGTAAAGGTGAGTACACAAGTTTAATAGCATATAGTATAGCGAAAGCGATTTACGCATAACCAGCATGTAACACGTAGAAATGTGAAGCAAGTAAGCTATGGACAATGACATATGCACAAACGTGACTTTGAGTTGTAGAATGCGCAACACATTATCACCACTGTGACCATGTGAAGTAAAATCCTTAAACAACCCATGTCCACGACAGGTGCTGCGAGTTCTAACTGACACTTTGACCCCCGTCACTCCCAACTTAACACTTTGTGTGTTTGTTGCTCCCAACTAACTAGACACCAACTTAGTTTTTTTTTTTTTTTGCTTATGTGGCCAATTTTTTATGACGTGACTTGTTTTTAATGAGTGACACAACACACAAAGTTTGATAAAAAAAACATGATATGCAAAATATAGCCAAAGTCCATATGGTTCAATCAATTAACATGGGCGACATAGGGTAGCTAGCCCATACGTCCATGTGGAAAACAACGTACGGGCAAATCACATAACCTATTCCCATTGTAACATGTTCATTTACTTTTTTCTAGTATACATCTATACGACTCCTTGTTTGTACATAAGGTACCATGTTGCTCTATGAGCTTATAATTTGAGACGGCGTGAAATCAACTCACCGTCACGATGTGCCATATCACTTTATGACGTAATGATGAGTTTATGATCATTCTCACAGAAAAGGGACTGAATTGGGTAACATAATACATGTACTTACTTTTAAACTTGAAACTTATAAACTCATATACGTTCAAAAGTTGTAACATGTAACCATGTAATTCGTTAACTTATAATCTCGTAAGCATGTAATCTCGTAAACATGCAAACTCGTTAACTCGTAAGCTCATAAATAACTCGCAAACATGTAAACTTGTATACATAAAAATAATATTATCAATAAATCATTTTCCAAATAACCGATGTAAAACAAACCTTTTCGAAACGCTTGTAACTTCCAAAACATATTTTGTAACACAATCTTGATATGGAATTTAAAATTAGGAAACAGATGCCCGTATACTAAACGACATATATGGAAAGAAGGGTTTAGACTATTCTTAAGGGATGATTATAAAACAAATATAACATATTATGTCTAGACTAGATGATCATGCGTCGATGCATCCTGGATTAGGGACATGCTAAATTCTAACTGTTGGGATTTAGGGCATGTTTGGCTAAGCTTATTTTACCTAAAAGGGACTTTCTGTGAAAAGAACTTATTGACTTATGACTTTTTGAAAAAGAGTTTTTAAAAAAGTGTTTGGATTAGCTTATAGGGTGAGAAAAACCAATAAGTCAATAAGTTATTTTTTTAAAAGTGTTTGGCTTAGCTTATTGATGTAAAATGACTAAAAGCTAATAAGCTAATAAGTTTGTTCAAAAAGTCACAACATCCTAACTTCTTAAAATGACTTTTTTTTTTTTTTTTTTGAAACTAAACTTCCATTCACACCAAACCAACCCGAAAACCGAGCCGGCCACCAAAAACAAAAACAAGGTTACATAATTACAAATTTACACCAGTCACTCCAACTTATCGACTGAAACTGAGACCTATGATTAAACAGGAAAAAACCCATGGATCTAACGTTACCAAAAATCTCCTCCGCTTTCGCCTGATAGTCATTTTGAAAACAAGGTTACATAATTAAAAATGACTTTTTCTCCTATACAAAAAGTCATTTTGAAAAGTTCTTTTAGGTTTGCCAAACACAAAATCTCCTTATTAGCTTTTTGAAAAAGCTAATAAGTCAATAAGTTAGTTAAAAAAGCTTAGCCAAACATGTCCTTAGTTTTGTTCATTTGTTAATTTCCGACGACGACCACTTTAAAAACTTGATTAACTCTTTATCAAAGTTATAATTGCGTCTATAAAAGTTAATTATAAAACTTCAATTACATAAGTACCACTACCCATTTAACTGGTCTAATGGTATTTTCTTTGAAAATAGTTTATATTGTAAATTGAATGAAGTTCAAGTCTACAAGCCACACGGTTCGGATTTTACAAGAGTGGGCGCTTCCGCATGGTCTGATGATAGCGGACGATGATAATGGTTGATTGTAGTCTAGTTTTTCCAGCTTATGATGTCTAGTCTCTAGTTGTTGGGTTGTGTTTAATGTTTGTTTTCGCTTTTGCGTTGTCTACTCGAGTTTGGCATGTCTCACTCGAGAATTGGGGGGTGTTTTTGCCCTTCTCTTGTTTTTCTTTGGTTTGGCTGATATAAAATTTACCGGGTTAACCCTTTACCAAAAAAAAAAAAAAAGGGATAACTATCAAAAAAAGATATTTCATTTTGCCTTTTAACTCTGAATTCAAATGTTATCATTGGAATTTACCGATTGTTCAAAACAAACTTAATTTGTTTCTTAGGTAGGCAATCAGCTGAGTTGCGGAGTTTTAAAGGGGAAAAGTGGACAAATTAAGTTGTCGGCTTTTCCTAATACGATGCCTTTTTTATCAGTGGTAAAGCTTGAGATTTTCGAATGGAGGTTGAAAACGTATATACCCAAAATTTCTATACGAAAACTACATAATCTCAACTACCGAATGAAAAGTTCGGGGGGTCGGCCGCCCCCACTATGCTACGCCATTATTTTTCATTGCATGCAACTTCCATCATGACACACGTGATGGCAAATTTGTGACGACTGCTTTTGAAATTGATATGAAGACGAAGGAGTTCCATGATGTGAAGGCGAAGGAGTTCCATCAATTTTATCCTAGTGATTTTTTCCGTTGATCCAAGGGAGGAGTTTACACCGAGACCATTATGACGCCAAGTATTTAGTTTTAAGAAGTATTTGTGTTTTGTTTTATTATCTATTTCTTTGTGAAATGCACTCTTTTATTTCTAATACAGTTGTTAAGTTTCTAGCATTAAACCAACCTTCATCTGATCATGTTGTTGAAAGTGGTTCTTCAAAAGAATTTGCTAATGGAGGATGGTGATTCGTTTCATGTGTTTTAGATTTTCAACTCAAACCTTTTATAATTTGTAATTTCTGTTTGTCATTGGTATGGTTCTAAGGTTTTATAATTGTTTCAAAATTTGTAACTTATTCTTTTAAAAATTAAGAAAAACCATACTAAGTTTTAAATATTTTATCTGTGTAATACACGGGTTTCTAACCTAGTATTTGTATATGCAAAAGTTCATTCTGAAATTTAGAAATTAATTATTAACAAACATATTCCTATTTCATAAAAAAATAATTAGTCAAAAACAACAATAAAATTTATTTATATGGTAAAATTGTTAAATTACTAACGTTATAAAATAATCCATACAAATAAAACTTGTACATATCCAAGTCCTGTTGATTAATATCGTTTATTAAAGTAAAATAAAATAAAATAAAATATACTTATATTTTTTTTAAGATTTACTAAACATATTAAAGGGTAAACACATGCACTAGGTTTGTTAGCATTTATTTATTAAAGTACTATACTTATATTTAAAAAATGTACTAGGTTTGTTAGCATTTATTAAAGTAATATACTTATATATTATCTTTAAAATATGCACTAGGTTTGTAACAACCGAACGTACATAAGAAATATTAATAAATATCGATTTTTAAATATTTACTAACAATACAAAAAAAATATTAAAGGACCATGCATTGGGTTTGTTAGCATGTGCATAACAACCGGACATAAAAAAAAATATTTGAGTCATCTTCTTCTACAAGTTTAAGAAGAGGTCGCCGGAGTTTTTCCCATTTTGGAGTTAAGATTCTTTAGTTAAATTAATATTCACATTTAAATACGTAGTAAGCATGAGTAACTCCATGGTTTCCAATTGTAACAAAGGTAGAGTAATTCATTGGTGGTATAGATATTATGTCTAGTGGAGATGTATATGATCGGTTGGTTCCGCTAATGGCACTATGATACTCCAGTAGTCCCTCAGTGATCTAAATTTGCCGTTAAAAAAATAAAAAAACAATTCATAGGTGGTATCTTTCATCAAACTCAAGGGTCTGTTTGGTATAGGGTAATGGAATGGACGGGAGAATGGAATGGTTGAGGTGATGGATTGGACAAAGGAATGAAATGGATCATTCCATTCCATGGTCTTATCTGATTACCATGTGGGAATGGAATGAATCATTACCATGTAGTGTTTGGTGGGCAGGAAAAGAAGAAGTAATAAAATTGGCGATGGGTGGCGGCGGTGAGTGGCGGCTGAGGTTGGTGGCAGCGGTGGTGGTAGGTTGTGGCGGCAGTGATGCTGGTGTTCGGTGGCAGAGGGTGGCGACGGTGGTGGGTTGTGGTGGCGGTGGTCGGTGGTCGGTGGTGTTTGGTGGTTGATGGTGGCATTGGTGCTAATGTTTGGTGGCGGAAAGGGTGGTTGCGGAGACGGGTGGTGATGGTGGCGCCGGTGTTCGGTGGCGGTGGCCGGCTATAACAACCCTCCTAAGTATTTTCGACACCCTAATATATCTATAGTGGCCCGATATGTCCTAAAATATACCCCGTATGCGAAAACGGGTCCCGAATACCTTTATTTCTATTAAAATTAATTAAAAACACATTTTATGGGTCTTTGACGGGCCGCGTAGCCCTCGGCTACTTCTTACGCGGGCCGCGACATATAGGCCACCAGGCTTAACCCGGTGCCGCCACGTGTCCTAGTCGTGTCGAGCCTATTGGTCAACTCAGCAACCCTAGGGCCTACCCTAGGGAGCCTCGCGGGCCGCGAAGGCCCTGGCCGTGGCTTACGCGGGGCGCGACGGAAGGCGAACAAACATTATATATAGAGGCATTCGGCCTTCAGTCCAACTCGCTCAGTTTTCTTTTCTTTCTCTCGAATTCTCACATAGTCAAAGTGCTTTTCGGGTATAATACCCCCCTAAATAACGAAGTTCTGCTCCGTTGTAAGTATCATAACCCCTGTTACGTATTAGATAAGCTGCCCGATCGATTCAGGGTTCCGTAACGGCTGTCGTGGTTCTGCCCGACGTAGTCGTTGGAAAGCCGTCTCGGGGAGGGTATTACTAATGTAAATATTGGGTTATTATACTAACGCGTGTGCATTTGTGTAAATTATAGATAATCACCAGGAAACCCTAAAAGAAAATCTAAGACAACAATGTGAGTAATCTTTTTTTTTTTTTTTTTTTTTTTTGCAAATTGTTTTTACAAAACCTCACATAATTAATAATATATTAAACAGTTATTGAGTATTTGTATTCTACAATTATCGTCAGTATGTTGGGGTTTTGTATACAAAATTTGTTACTACCTTGCGAGGAGTAACATGACCACAAGTCGGGTTGACAGTACCGTGGGTGGTAATTAAGTAGATGGAAACAAATGTAATTGCATGACCGCCCTCAATACTGTACAATGGTTTTTATTAAACTTGATTAAACTGAGATTTATTCACCAGTATTTCCCACTGACAAAATGTTTTTTAAACGCGTTTCAGGTAACAAAATGTGAAAGCCAAATAGAAGCCAGCTGGACAACACTGAAGACTTGGAAAAGTGGCTATAAAGTTACCTAAAATAAAGAGATATTTTTATTAAATAAAATAGGGTTTACCCCTATGAAAATGTGTGTACTTTAAACTTAGGATTTCTCCCACGTGTTTAATATTATGAAAGTGTGGTATTTTACTCTGATAAAATATTTCCTAACTACGGTCCTGATGAAATTTCCGCTGCCAAAATGGATAAACACCAATACCACTGAAACTGGTTGCGGCCGCCCGTTCCCGGGTTCTTAGGGGACGGGGGTTGCGACCGAAGGTGGTATCAGAGTTAAGCCACTAATTCAGCCACATAAGTGTTCTGTTGACACCAAAATTTATCTAAAGTGTTAGGAAATAAATTATGGAAATACGTGCATAATTATATTTTATTGTTGTGTGTTATTTGACTATTTGTTAATTTACAGTATTAGCGACCAAGGACCTTCCGACGCGTATCGTCAGTTGTCCAGCTCGCCTAGAAGCGAAGGCACCTCTTCACAGCCTGCCCTCTCAGGGTATTCAGCTGATATTGAAGACGGGATATTCGTGTTTAAGGCTCAGTCTGAAGAGTCATTCCCTCCTAAAAAGAGAGGATGGTTCAGTAGAGGAGCGCATGAACGTATGAAAAGAATAAAAAAGTTGTAACAACAGAGAGCCCTAGCAGCCGCTAATAGAGAGACAGATGCCCACACACAGGATATGCTTAATATGAGTTTAGCCAATTTCCATATCCTAGCAACCACAGCTGCCGACCCTAACCTGGAGCAACTGATAGCACCCCAACCACTACCACTGTTTCCTACCCAGCCCATGGGAATAGAAAACAACCCAGAAAATCAAATCCAAATGCATGATTTTAATCCAGAAGAGATACCTAGGATTCCAGCACCCAATCCCTTAGACCCAGACTACGACCCGTGGCTAGATGAGCATAGGGATTACCAGCAGCGATACCCAATACCCGAAGATGAACCCATGCCGAATCTAGCAGCCTACCCAGGTTTGGACCCTCTAGATCCCTACTATGATAACGATGTATACATTAGAGAAATTATAGAGAATCCATACCCATACCAGGAACCTATACCCCAGTTCCCAAACTCAGTCCCAGCACCTGCACCCCCAATGAGTGCAGAAAATGTGCAAGAGCTCCGAACTTTCGGAGAGGAGATTTTAGAAAGCAGCGAGAGAATGAGGCAGGTCGGAGAGCGACTCGTCTGGAAGTACGACGAGCGCAATATGGAGTTCTGGATGAACCCATATCTGTGATGGTGATGGTAGTAATAATAATAATATATATAACATGTGTGTATGAAAAAAAATCTCTACAATAGTTATTGATGCATAATAGTATTGTAATTTTAAATTTCAGTATCGGTTTGTATTAGATGCATACTATATAAAAAGAGTAAGTCGCAATGCTCGACATTTTTGATCAATATGCATGTCATATGATTGGTTGCATTAAATATTATTTTGTGATATTAATAATTGGTAAATGTTTAAAATTCAGATGGACAACGAAGTGAACCAGGAAAACCAGAATGATAATAACCAGAACGACAATAACCCGAATAATGATAATCCGAACAACAATAACAATGGAAATCAAGTGGATAATAGTGCCATCCAACACATAGTGGCACAGGGAATCATAGATGCAATGCCATTTATTATTCAAACTTTTAAGGAAGCTGCTAATAAAAGTAACCATGGCAGTAAGCGACCAACTGAACCAGATCACAGCGTAAACAATGGACCAGCACTTCAAGTGCCCATTCCCAAAAGGAGAAGAACCATGTCTTATGGTTGTTCTTACAAAGAATTTTGGTCCTGCAAACCAATAGAATTCTCGGGCAATGAAGGACCCATTGCAACTCTACGCTAGTGAATGGGTATGGTCCCAAAAAGCTGCGCAGACCTTGCTACAGATCGCGCGCAGGACCATACTCCGTAATCAGCAAGATGTTCAATCTCAACCTCGCGCGGCCTACTTCAGCATTGATTGACCTCGCGCGGGGTCTAAACAAGATAGAACATTGATCTCAACACTTAGCTTTCTGGATAAGAGTCTTCAACAACTATAATCCTGCGCGGGCTAGTTACGTGTTCAGTAAGGGTCGCGCAGGACCTGTAGCACATGAACACTTCAGAAGGTACAAAAGGTACAAGTGGCAGATGAAAAGAGCCAATCCGCATCCTCCAGGCTCTGCTCAATCGTGCTCCACGATCGTCTGACGTGCAGGAGACAAAAAGTACTCAAGGACGCCTATGTGGCACCAATCACAGGGTAGAGATACCTGCCCCACGATCTCCACTTACCTGCTGGTGGCAGAGGGATAACGAGGCCGACAACAATGACACGTGGCTCCAACCACGGCGCGCCAGCACCGGAAAGCTTCTAGAAGCCACTAACGGTCGACACCAGTGAGACAAGGAGCATATCCGCTACGTTGTCGCCTTCTGGCCCAAGGCCCATCAGCCCTCATCCTCTACACCTCTCCGGCTATAAATAAAGACCTTAGTTCACAGGTTAAACCATTCTATTACCTCTACTCTCACTCTTTACTCACTGTAATCTCCTCAAAGCAGATACTTATTCTCACGCCGGAGTCTGGTTAAGAGGGAAACCCCCATATTCCCCTCTTAACGAGCTAACGGTGTTTCTGTTTTGCAGGATTAACCGGTCATTAAGGAGCTCAGGAGTCCAAAGAAGATTAACCCTTATGGTTGAAACATAAACCAAACTAATTAACAATAAAATTAGTTACGTGTTTCTTCATTGGCGCCCACCGGTTTTCTAAAATCACTTTCATCTTCTTTTCTCTGAGCTTTCGTTGTTTTTTCCTTCGATCATGGCTGGTCAAGGAATCGTTCATGAGTTTGGTTTTGGAGCAAACTCTAATGCAGTGTTGGGGGAAGACAATCAAAACGTCCAAGCCCAACAGCTGGAAGAAATCGGTGAAATTGAATTAGTCAACACTGGGGGACCCCGCGCGAGCATCACTCGCATCACTCAGACGGTAACCCCAGGAAACAATGGTGCTGGATCCTCGAATCCAGCTCCACCTCAGAATATTTTGGTGCTACTAGGGCTACCCGAAGGCGAAACTCCAGCCTCGTGGTACGCCAAGCAAATTGCCACCATCAACGCGGCATATCAATCTTTGAGCGCACAACAAGCAGTTTTAACGGCAGAACCGTCCTTGGTTACACCTCAGGGCCAGAGTCAGGGGGCGCGCCAGATACCCCCACAGCAAAATCTCCAAGGAAGAATCAACAGGCCTCCTCCCCAGAGAAGACCAAGCGTGCATGACACGCGCGATACACGGGGAGAAACAGAAAGCTATTATGACTATCCGTCTAATGTGCAGAGAGGACTAGTTCATAGCCGGCTCACATCGCGCAACATGAACAACGAATGGGATGATACAGACCCAAATGACCCAACATGGCAAGATGACGAGGGTTCCTCAGTTTTCAATCGCTTGCAAAGAAATCATGAATACTACAGGCCAAGGCAGCACGTCGGATACAGCGAAGAGGCAGAGCGAGACTTTCGCCTCGCCTATCGACCAGCTAAAGCTACAGAACACTCAAAGTTCATCCCAAAGATCGCTTTGGCGCCATTGTCAAAGGAAAAATTGCCTCCAACGGTTGGAAAGTTTAACGGGCTGACTGACCCTGATGATCATGTCAGAGTATTCACAAGCGCTGGTTGCATGGGAGGATGGAATATGCCCATGTGGTGCCATCTGTTTATCAAAACTTTCACGGGAGCTGCTCGCGCCTGGTTCGACAGCCTCCCACCAGGAAAGATCAAGTCATGGGTTGATTTCAGAACACAGTTTGTGAACCACTTCAGTCAGTAAAGACGTTACCAGCGCGACACAGCTGAGGTTACGGACATTTGGCGCAGAGAGAACGAAGGTTTAAAAGATTTCATCACTCGCTTTAACAAAGAGTGTCTGGAAATTGGTGGTGTAAGCGAGCAACTCATGCGCGCCCACTTCATGAAAGCCATTCGCTGTGATAGCCTTATCAGGACTATCACAGGAAAAGATGGAATGCCCAAAGAGTGGGATAAGCTCATAGAAGCCGCGAAGATAGTCACGCAAACTGAAGAGTCACTGGCTGGCAACAAAAACTCTTATACCAAGGAGAGCTCAACATGGTAACTTCCACGCCTCACTCAGCAATCGGGTTTCCAACTGAGACGGGGGTGGCAATTATCTATGCAAAAAAGGAAGTAACGTCGGCAGATGAGATGCTCCCGACCAAAGCGCTAAAAGTCTCGGCAACAGAACCAGAAAAATGGGTTTTAAATCGCAAATACCCAGAACAAACGGTGACGATAGGCCACGCTATCTCATCAAACATCGGAACGCACCTCAAACAGCTTTTGTTCAGGAATATGGATATTTTCGCCTGGACTCCGACAGAGATGACCGGTGTCCCGCGCGACATTACCGAGCACTGCTTGAACACTTACCCATCCGTTGAACCAAAAGTACAAAGAAGGCGCAATTTAGGGGCGGATAAGACCAAAGCAACGAACGAGCAAGTCTGCGAGTTGTTGAAAGCAGGAATTTTTAAGAGAGGTGCGCTATCAGAGTTTGGTGGCAAACCCCGTAATGGTAGAGAAGTCAAACAGAGGATGGAGAATGTGCGTCGATTATACCGATCTCAACAAGGCATGCCCTAACGATTGTCACTCTTTGCCTGAGATTGATAAAAAGATAGACTCTCTCGCACCATACAGATGGAAATGCTTCCTAGATTGTTACAAGGGGTACCACCAGGTTCAAATGAAGCTCGAAGACGAAGACAAGACAGCTTTCAGAACCGATCTCGGCATCTTCTGTTATACAAAGATGCCGTTCGGTCTCAAGAATGCCGGCGCGACATACCAGCGCCTGATGGATAAAATATTCGCTGATGATATTGGAAAACACATCGAGGTCTACATCGATCATCTGGTAATCAAGAGTCCCGAAGAGGACCAAATGCTAAAGGATATTGAGAAAACGTTCAACTCGTTGAGAAGTTTGAACATGAAGTTGAATCCTGCCAAATGTTCCTTTGGTATGGAATAAGGGAAGTTTTTAGGCTTTATAGTCACAAATGGCGGCTTCAAAGTAAACCCAGAGAAGGTTCAAGCGATAGAACGAATGCCGTCGCCAAAAACAATCAAGGAAATGCAACGATTAGCCGGCCGTTTAGCCGCGCTCAACCATTTCCTATCAAATCACGCCGCAAAGTCGTATCCTTTTATCAGCACCTTGCGCAACTGCGTGAAGAAGCAAGAATTCAAGTGGACACCTGAGGCAGAAGCCGCATTGCAGCAAATGAAAGAATGTTTGATAAAGCTCCCTACTCTGACCGCGCCGTACGAGAAGGAACCACTCATACTGTACTTATCTTCTTCAGATAAGGCAGTAGGGTCGGTATTGATGGTAGAAAGAAACGGAGTACAAACTCCAATTTATTATGTCAGTAGAGTGCTTACCGACCCAGAAATAAGATATTCAACAATGGAAAAGTTGGTACTGGCGCTGCTTCACGCCTCTAGAAGGTTGCACAGATACTTTACAGGGCACATAATCACAGTACTTACCAACTTTCACATCGGCACAGTATTGCAAAAACCAGAGACGTCTGGGCGGTTAGCAAAATGGGCGATCGAACTGGGGGGCCACAACATCTTGTATAGGTCGCGCCCAGCCATCAAGGGTCAAGTCTTGGCGGATTTCGTCACAGAAGTCCCAGTGGAAAAGATCAAAGATTGTGAGATTGTGGAGACTCCCGTGAAAGACACATCTAATGAGTTGCGGTTACTAAACACTGATGGGGCATCAAACGAGGACGACGCAGGAGCAGGGTTGCGCCTAGTGAGCCCCGAGAAGCATGAATTTACATACGCCATCAAGTTGGATTTCAAGAACACCAACAATGAGGCAGAATATGAGGCATTCCTGGCAGGCTTGCGCCTCGCCATAAAAATGGGAGCTAAAAACCTACAAGCACATGTCGATTCGCTTTTGATCGCCAGCCAAATCAACGGATTTATGATGCAAAAGGCGAAGTTATGGCCTTATATTTGGATCAGGCGAAAGAACTACTTCAGCAATTCAAGTCATACAAGGTAGTTCACATCAATCGCTCCGAAAACAAACCCGCAGACGCCTTGAGCAAGCTCGCTTCAACTTCCTTTCAACATCTAGCTAAAGATGTAAGGATTGAAGTACTCAAGAATCCTTCAGTCCTGCTGCGCCAGGTAAATGTGATCGAAGTAGGGCAGCCATCTTGGATGACCCCTATAATTCAATATCTGCAAGAAGGAATACTCCCGGAGAGCAAAGCAGAGGCAAGAAAAATTCAAAACAAGGCCCTGCACTATGAGATGAATGGTGGTATTTTATACCGAAAGTCCTTCTTGGGGCCCTTATTGCGCTGTGTGGACCTCCAAGACGTGAATTACTTGATTAGAGAGATTCACAAAGGGATCTGTGGCATCCATGCAGGCCCACGCATGGTTGTCGCGAAGATTATGAATGCTGGTTATTACTGGCCAGGGATGCATGTCGATGCTCAAAGGGAATTGCGCAAATGTGACTCATGTCAAAGACACTCCCCGAAGACCCTGCGCCCGAAGAATGATCTCATCCCTGTATCCACTGCTTGGCCTTTCTAGCAGTGGGGAATTGATATGGTGGGACCTTTCCCTAACGCTCTGGGAGCCGTGAAGTTCATAATCGTGGCCGTTGATTAGTTTACTAAGTGGGTGGAGGCCAAAGCTCTCGCCTCAACTACTGCAATGATGGTGCGCAAGTTTATTTGGGAACACATCATTTGCAGATTTGGTCTCCCACTCAAAATCGTCACAAACAACGGTATCAATTTTGCTTCCGAAGATCTTCAAAATTGGATGAAGGAAATGAAGATTGAGCATACTTTCTCCTCCGTTGCGCATCCTCAAGGCAATGGTCAGGTGGAAAGTGTCAACAAAAGTATCGTCGAGGGGATAAAAGCCCGACTGGGCACAAAGAGAAGAGGTTGGGTAGATGAGCTCCCAAGCATCCTGTGGGCTCACCAAACCATGACGAAGACAAGCACTGGCGAAACTCCTTTTAGCCTAGTATACGACTCGGAGGCAGTTATCCCAGCTGAAGTTGGACTCCCCTCACCGCGCTTGACAGCAGTCAACACGGTTGATAATGAAGCAGAGCGCCCTCTCGACTTGGATTTAGTGGAAGAAAGACGCGAGATTGCGCGTATTAAAGAAGCAAGGTATTCATGTAGATCCCTCCAAGATCAGTGCGATTAAGGATTGGGATACACCTACTACTCCTACTGAAGTTCGTTCTTTTCTTGGTCTAGCGGGTTATTACCGCCGCTTCATTGAGAATTTCTCGAAGATTGCAGTTCCTCTAACTGCTCTAACTCAGAAAAACAAGCCATTTGATTGGGGAGTCAAACAAGAGGAAGCATTTCTGACCTTGAAACAAAAGCTTTGCGACGCGCCTGTCCTAACATTGCCTGAGGGCAATGATGATTTCGTCGTTTATTGCGATGCATCTAAATTGGGTCTTGGCTGCGTCCTGATGCAAAGAAACAAAGTCATAGCATACGTATCAAGGCAGTTGAAGATACATGAGAAGAACTACACCACTCATGATCTTGAGTTGGGTGCAGTTGTCTTCGCTCTTAAGATCTGGAGACACTATTTGTACAGTACAAAATGTGTGGTTTTCACTGACCACAAGAGTCTTCAACACATCTTCAATCAGAAAGAACTCAACATGAGGCAAAGACGTTGGGTTGAACTTCTAAACGACTACGACTGCTAGATCCGCTACCATCCTGGTAAGGCGAATGTCGTAGCCGATGCATTGAGTCGCAAGGAACGTACTAAGCTTCATTGTGTACGTGTCCAATCTGTTATTCAAACTGATATCCAAGCCCGTATTTCTCAGGCTCAACAAGCTTGTGTTTCACAAGGTTTGATGGATAAGGAATTTCCTTATCACATAACTCCTGCCCTAGAACTGAAGGACAATGGATCATATTATTTCATGGACCGCTTGTGGGTCCCAAGCCAAGATAATCTTCGTACTTTGCTTATGGATGAAGCCCATAAGTCTCGTTATTCCATTCATTCTGGCTCAGATAAGATGTATAAGGATCTTCGTATACAGTATTGGTGGCCTGGTATGAAGAAAGACATTGCCTTATACGTATCCAAATGCCTTACTTGTCTTAAGGTTAAGGCTGAACATCAACGTCCTTCCGGGTTATTGGAACAACCAGAGATCCCAGTTTGGAAATGGGAAAACATTACTATGGATCTCATTACTAAACTCCCGCGCACAAAGAAAGGTCACGATGCCATCTGGGTAGTCGTTGATCGTCTTACCAAGTCAGCGCATTTCTTGCCAATCCGTGAGGATTTTTCGGCTGACAAACTTGCTCAAATCTACGTGGATGAAATTGTAGCACGACATGGTGTTCCTTTGAACATCATTTCTGACAGAGATGCTCATTTCACTTCTCATTTTTGGAGAACCATGCAATCTGCTATGGGGTCTCAACTCAATTTGAGCACAGCTTATCATCCGCAAACGGATGGTCAATCTGAAAGAACAATCCAGACACTGGAGGATATGCTTAGAGCTTGTGTGATCGATTTTGGTGGTAGTTGGGATTCACATCTTCCATTGATTGAATTCTCCTACAACAACAGTTATCACTCCAGCATCAACATGGCTCCTTTCGAGGCTCTCTATGGTCGAAAATGTCGTTCACCGGTCTGCTGGAATGAGATTGGCGAGGCTCAGCTTACTGGACCTGCCCTCATTTTAGAGACAACAGATAAGGTTAAGAAAGTTCGTGATAACCTTCAGATAGCTAGAAGCCGTCAAAAGAGTTACGCGGACCTAAAACGCAAACCCTTGGATTTTCAAATCGGTGATCGTGTATTACTTAAGGTCTCACCTTGGAAAGGTGTGATCAGATTTGGAAAGAAAGGAAAACTTGCACCTAGATACGTTGGACCATTCAAGATCGTCGAAAGAATCGGTAAGGTAGCCTACAGACTTGAGTTACCTCCTGAACTTGGAAATGTTCATCCAACTTTTCACGTGTCCAATCTCAAGAGGTGTTTAGCTGATGAGAACCTCCACATACCGCTTGACGAGATTCGTGTTGATAAAACACTGAAATTTGTTGAGAAACCGGTAGAAATCATGGAACGTGAAGTCAAGTGGCTCAAACGCAAGCGCATTCCTTTGGTCAAGGTTCGTTGGGAATCAAAGCGTGGACCCGAGTTTACTTGGGAACGTGAAGATCAAATGAAGGCAAAATATCCGCATCTTTTTCCACGAGTTTCCTCTAAATAAATTTCGGGACGAAATTTCCACAAGTAGGGGAGACTGTAACATTTGTGCTTGTAATCATTATGAACAGTTCAATTATCAATAAAACAATGTTATTTTACCCCAATGATTGTTTGATTTTGTTTTACATTTTTCATGTTTTGACTTTTGCTCAATTTCAAACTCTACATCGCTTTCTGGAGAGTTATACGCGAACTGGTGCGTAAACGTACTCAGTTTAATGTGACAAATACTCCGGAACATCAACATATACTCAACATACCTTAAATAACCTTTACATAACTTAGAAATAAGTTTTGAAGGCTTTGGTATGGCAAAAACAAGTTAATTCCCTTACAGGGACTAAACTTGACAAACTGCGAAAGTATGCCAATTTAAACTGTAACGAACATTCCGGAACATGTCCATAAGTTAAACATACCATAAATATCCTTTACATAGCTTAGAAATAGGCTTTGAGGGGTTTGGTATGCTAAAACAAACTTTTGGATCATTCATGGGCTAAAAGTGTCAAAAAGTGCACAAGTTTGCACTTTCGCGCATAACTTACGTTCTGAATACATCCGGACATCCAAAAATTTATGCAAGCATCCTAGTATTATGCCTTAGTGTTTGGCATGAGAAAAATCCATTCGTCGTGCAATTTGGATCGTCTTTCGCGCTTATGCGCATTCCGTCGTAATTAACCGAACATCACGACCGTACGGCCAAACGAACCGACATCCGACATATTTTTGAGCACATTTTCAGTTCCCTATACTTTAACATCATTTTAGAGCTTTGAAATGGAGTTAACGGGGCTTAAACGTGCCAAAAACGCATCAAATACCAAGTTTTGGTGCTGCAGGGACTAAAATGGTAAATCTGCCAAAATAGGGGCTTACGGACCGTAAGCCAAAGCCCATACGGTCCGTAAGGGGTCCCCAGTACAGCAGAACCCACATTTAATGCTGATTGGCTCTTCAAATCGCGAAAGGTCCGATTGCCTTTTCACCCAATGAAAGGCCAAGGGCCATATTCAGTGAATCTAGCATTGTAACACATGTACGCACAAGATCATGGCACGATATTCGATAAAACGATCCTAACGGTTCCACTTTTCCTATAAATACCCCCCCCCCCTTTTGTGTAAAAATCACAAGAATCAGATCTAAAAAGCTCTAAGTTGAAGTATTGCTTCATACCTGAGTTTCTCTGATCTCGATTAGCATTCGGGGACTCTCCGTAAGTATTCTTTCATTGTTTTATCGCTTTTCAAGTCCGAAAGTCGACGTTTTGTTGACTTTCTGCGTTGACCAGCTTATGGTCGATGCGAAGTTCGTTGGAACTTCATAACGTGAGCGTGATCACGATGGTTATAGTCCGTAGTGACTACACCTACTGATTACCACGTTATCTAGGCTCAGTGACGAGTCGTAGTTTCGGCCAAAATGTGCATTCTTGCATATTTTGTAACCAAACTACTCGTAAGCATCAAAGCCGTTTGCTTTGATGCCAAACATGTTTTCTAAACTTAGTTAAGCATGTTCTAACATGCTTAGCTCGTCACTTTTAGTTTAGTGCTTATATAGGGTCGTAAGGTAAGCGATCTAAACCATCGCTTATACTTTCGAACCCGACCCATTTGGTCGATCATTAGGATCCGACCAAACACATTAGGTGACCATAGCTATAACCTTCCGAGGTTATGCCTTGTTGTAACACCTCGAATTTTTGTGTCCAATGATGTGTTAACACGTGTCATTTGTTTACACGTGGCATCTATAATAAATAAAGGACTAATTTTGACAAACCTTGAAAGTATATAAATTCGAGGGTTATAAATGTCAACAAGGGTAAATATACTGTATAGTATCCCTAAATGATGCTTAAACCTTCAAACGAATAAATTATAGATCGTACAAAAAAAAAATAAAACGCGGAAGAAAGTGAGAGATTACAAACTACAGGGGTTAACTGTGTCAACATGTTTAATAATACCTCTGAGTGACCCTTTAACGTCCCAAAGACTTTGTTACGGTATTATACCCTCACTAAAATAATATATATGAATTTCGCGAAGTTTCGATATGAAACGAGAAAGTTACGATCGAATTCGTAGAAGAAGGGTTAAAAGCGTCAACAGTGAAAGTTAAGGCTTTCCAATATAATTAATAAATAAACCGTGGACTTAATAATGCGGGTAAATAACACGAGGCCCCTATCGGTAAATAACCGAGGGCCAAACCGCAAAGTTACCCCTTCAAACCCGAAAGGTCAGGTAAATCATTACGAAAGATTTTATTATTAATGGCCAGATTCTGTAATTATTACAAAAAGATTTAAAAATCCTGAAATCTTAACCTTAGGCGACCCGCGTGAAGGTTAGGGATTAGTTGAGGCAGGCCGCGAGCCTCCTCACTAACTCGCCTGATTTCTTAACCTTTAGGCGACCCGCATTAAAACGCATGGGAACTCCCATGCGGGCCGCGTAAAGTGCCCAGATGCAGAAACTTTGTAGTTTCTTGCCTTTTGGAGCTTTTGAACGATCAAACACCAATTAATGGAGCATGGGCGCCCCCTACTCGACCCATACACCTCTGGGACACCTACCCATCACCTCTGGACTATTGTGGTAGTTGTAATGATCATAAGGGCTTGTTGTTGGCTATAAATAGCACCTTTGTGTGCATAACATTCACAACAACTCAAACACACATCTCTGGCCATTCTAAAGGCTCCCAAGTGTTTCTTCTCTGCTCCATATTCAAGTTCTAACTTCTGTAAGTTACCTTGATCATCCATTGTTCAGTTTATGCTTAGTTTTTAGCTAAAAACCAAACCGTCGTAACTACGGTTTGACTTTGCAATATCTTGCAAATGGTTCAGTCTTATGACGAATCAAAAATGGTTATGAGTTGGTATTTATGTGGGTATTAAACCTCTAAAATGGTTCCCCCTGATCACCACTCTAACTATGTCAATTATCGAGTCAAACGTGCGGATAAAAAGTCAACAGAAAGCTATTTTAGCGATTTAAGCATAATCTGTAATGTATATGTTATGGAACCTGTTTTGACAATCATAAACCATGATAATAAGTATATAAACCTGTTTGCGCTCGTTTGAATCGATCATTTACTATATAGAACCGGTTCGGAGCCGAATGTCGCAAAAGTTTGACTTTTGCTTTGACTTCAGTTCTGACCCGTTTTAGTGAGGTATAAATATACCTTAGGACTCTCTTAGGACCAGGTCACATGTTGGTATACGCCTCTGTGGACGGTTCATGAGTTATCCGAGTCTTTTACGTATTTCCGTCATACGCCTAAAAGTTGACCGTAACGGCCTTTTAAAATTAAAACGAGTATTTCGGACACGTGAACGGACCAAAACCTCGCTTGTTAAATTATAAGCATGTCCTTAAAGTTTCACGTCAATCCGAGGCCTAGAATGAGAGTTATGCTAAAAGGCGCACTTTTAAGAAAAGTTTTGTAATTAACGGCGCAATTAGCATAACACCTATCTAACCCAAGTTTTCATCACCAAAACTTTTACCCACTGTGGTAAAATAATATTTTTGGAATTTTAAAGATTTTTAATAATTTTTACCTTGCTCATAACCTGCGGTTATGGCTACGGTTCGGTAAATACCGAATATGCCCTTTTTGGCCAAAACGGGAGTTCTACAAGGTCTTTTGACCCGATTCCAGTTGCCACTGGTTTTAAATAATAAATAAAGTATTTTAAACTTTATAAACTGTTCGGGAAACTCAGATTTCCTGTAGAACCCGAAAAGCTCTTTAAAAGTCTTTAAAATGACCGAAAAGCCCCTACGGGGCATAATATTAACTTAAACTCGTTACGGGCATTACGGAAGGTATCCTACTGATACCAAAATACTTTTAAGGCATATTGACTTAGGAAATAAGCGTAGGACACTCATGGTTAACCGTTGCGCCTATTTGCGCACACGGTACGGCTCATGAAACTAGTTTTCGTGCAATAGCCGATATGGGTCAAATTATATTATTTGAACCCTAAAATCCAGAGTATGAACTATAAACCCATATAAAACAAGTCTCTGAACTTGTTGGGTCAGAATCATACTCCATTCTCGGTTTTCGCCTTTTCGTGCGAATTAACCATATCCATATATCGGAATCAACCGGTTTAAGCTACGGCTAATACAAGGACCGTTAGGATTCTAAGAGGTTAATTAAAACCTTCGTTCCAGATTAGGAGCCCCAGTAAAAGCTATCGGTGACTTGATCTAAATTAAGGATTAATACTTGCAAAGGTAAATACTTTAACTTATTTCCCCTATATGGGCTTGGGTTACGGTATATTAATACCGCTTGATTGAGCATTATATAATTCCATCGCTTAGGTGGTTAATTGATTAAATATGATTGGCTCATTTAAACAGTTTTGTTGCTTATAAGCCTTTGGGGGGTTTAATGACCGTTGTCCCGGATATCCTTGGCATCATTTTACGAAATGGCCACGACCATCGACATCCCGGTGTAGGCGTACACCCGGTATAAAGTGTCGACATTAAAAACTAAAAGACGTAGCCGTTGGTTTTCATACTACGGTTTTACGCAAACGTGGTGTGTCTATAAATCTTTAACCCGGCACGACCCGGGCTACTGAACGCATAAAAGAACATGTAAAACGTTCACAAGATCATTATGAATTTTCCCAAGTTATAAAAGAGTTTGTGCCTTGTGCATTCAAATCAATTTTAATAAACATTTTCAAATGTGTCAGTTGAATGTATTTACCAGTGTAAACTGACGTATTTTCCCCAAAAAGATTAAGTGCAGGTACCTAAACGTAATTGGCTGGTATTAGCTCCCTAGCGTCGGGATAAGCCTCGCAAGCTTGATTGCAGTATCTAATGGAACAATACTTTATCTGTATTTACGATCCACTGTGGATATTCAACTTCTGTAATACATTTTGATATTACAATCAGAGGTTGAAATTATATATTTAAATTATGCTTCCGCTGTGCATTATATAATTGTGTGGTTTGACTATATTGTTGCCAACATCGTCACGGTAATCCCCCACCGGGCCCACCGGTGAGACACGTGGAAATCGGGGTGTGACAGGTTGGTATCAGAGCCAACATTGAGTGAATTAAACACTATCCTATTGTGTTTAATCTCAGTGACACAATTGCACATACTTGAGTCTAGACAATAACTTAGGACAAATTCGGATTTTTACTCCTTTTTGTCTTTATTTTCGATTTGATTTTTTATAAGTTTTGGAGCAGGAAAATGCCACCTGTTATATTCCGAGGAAGAGGAAGGGGACGTAGAGGCCGAGGAGAAATCGTGACACATCACGATCAAGAAGCTGGACCATCTGGTACAAGACATCCTTCGATGACA